>NW_007728730.1:9679-12627 GCF_000696425.1 Galeopterus variegatus | reverse complement strand
TTTTTTTTTTTTTTTTTTTTTTTTTTTTGTCTTTTTGTCTTTTTCCGTGTCCGGCAACGGATCGCAACCCTCAGTGTTGCCCCCGTACCAGACCGGGGACCGGCAATGGGATTGCAACCCTCGGCGTTGCTCCCACGCCTCGCTCAGCCAGTGAGCGGGAACCAGTCTGTATGTGGGATCCGAACCCTCAGGTGGGAGCGCCGCCACGCTTCCCAAGCAGCGCACTATACAGTGCGCCACCGGGCCGGCCCACAAACCCCAGATTTTATAAGCAAGGTTTGCTTCTCCACGAGGAGGTTTGTTGCCTGCACTTGCAATTGCTTTTAGGGTTTGGGAATTCCTACTGGGGTACAAAATAACTTCATGATCAAGTCCCTCTGCTCTGCAGTGCAGGCTCTTTTGATGCCCAGCGACACTCTCCTGCCGTTTCTCGCATGTGCACCAAGGGTTGGCTTGTTCCCGGCGTTCACACTGGGCATTCTGGCCAGGCAGTCATGCCGTGGGCTGTGAATCTGGGTGGGGAGCCGAGGCCCCGCTTACCAGTGGTTTCGTGCTAACCGGTATGCATGGCAATGACCCACAGGCCACAAAACCTCACTCTGTGTTCAGCATCATTTAACATTGAATGTAGTGATCTTTATCAGTTTATGATTCTTTGAAAATTGGTAAACTCCATATAATAGACATGAGACATTTCTGGTTTCGGGTTATGGTTACTAAAATATAAATTTTTAACTCGGAGAAACTCATTCCCCACCCCACGGATACCAAAATGCTCCCCAGCTTGCTGGTTTGGAGTTTGTTTTGTTTCTCTCCTTAAACCACATTCTTTGTGGTTCTTTCTAGGTCTGGCAGGTGGTTCCTCACAGACAGGAAATTTTCAGATGTCAGGAAAGGGCTCTCACTTCACTGACTTGTTAGAATACATATGAGGGGGATCCAGATAGCTAAAGAGGGCACTGGGGTGGTTCAGTGGGTAGTTGCACTCTAGTCCCAGCCTTGCTACTTTGCTGTGTGGCCTCGTGCAAGTTACTTCTCCTCTCTGAGGCTTAGTTTCCTAGTTTATAGAATAACCTGCTTGTTGGAGATGAAGTCTGGGTAGTCTACCTGTTTTGAGTTCATATGACTCCAGGAGTCTTTGAGAGCCTGGGTGAGTCCCTTAACCTCTTGGTGCCTGAGTAACACTGAGATGAGGATAATAAAATGCCTACTTCTTTGGGTTTTGTGAGGAGTGAAATGAATTAACACATGCAAAGTGCTTAGGACAGTGCCCGGCACATGGTGAGCACTCAAAGAGCATTAGCTCGTGCTTTGGTTACTTCGATAGCACAGAACAGGACCTCCTCTGGCAAGAGCTGTCTCTTCTTCTTTATACCTTCAGCACCTGGTGTGGGACCTGGCAGGGGCTGGGTGAAAGGAGAGTTGAATTAAAATAGTGAGTGAAGAAACACCCTGCTCTAAACCGAATATATGAAGGGGGAGGGGGAGGTAAAAGGAGGGCAGCTATTCTGTGGAGTGACAGATACATCCCCTGTCCCCAGCCCTTTGAAGTGTGTGTACTGGTGTGGGGTGGGGGCACGTAAATACCTTCAGCCCCTCCCATCTCCCTTCCCTCCGCCACCCCACTTCCAGAGCAGGAGGACGACCTGGCCTCCCGATTCCTGGACTGTGGTGGTCCCGCACAACCCCGCCCCCCAGCTCAGCTCATCTCAATTGCCCCTGGCTCTTCTTTCATCCCACAGTTCATCTTTAAACTCAAGGGAAACAGTAGTCAGAAAAGAAACAGCCTCCGCTGCCCTCGGCCCCTACGGGTAACCTGAGCTGCAGAAGGAAAGGGGCAATTATGGTTTGGGGTTTCTCCCCCTCCTTGCCAGCATCTTGACTCACTTTTCATCTTTCCCCTTGCCTTTTGGGAACATGGCATTGACCTCAATGGGTCTGCATTCTAGGGGTGGCTGGACAGGGGGGGAGCCGAGCTCCCCCTTCCTTCTGAGAAAGATTGGATGGGCGAGAAGCAGCCCTGGGAGGGACCCGGGGGCCCCCAGTGCCCCTCTGCTAATCCACAGCCGATGACTGTCGCCAAGCGCCTGTCAGGCTCACCCCTCCCGCAGAAGGAAATTTATTAGCAGAGGCTGCGGGGAGGGCTGGGGTTACTGAGACTTCATTACTCTTACAAAATATACTATGGGACATTTACTAGTGTCCCATGAAGTGTGGCCATAAATCAGGGGCTCCACGGTACTTAGAAAAAATGAGAAAAGTACATTTGCTCACACTCCCGGGCCTTGCTGTTGACCGTGAGCCTGTCCCTGAGCAAGGCCACAGTGATGGGCACAGCCAGGACACCCCCCACCCCTGGGCGCCCACCTGGCCCCTGGGCTGGTCACAGGACTGCCCCAAGTTGCACATTCTGAGTGAAAATGTCATCCAATTTCAAATCCACACATATCACACATTGAATCTCTCCTGGAAATAATATTTCCTCTGACAAATTTATTCTCCTGGCCCTAGGGACTTACAAAACCTCTGTGCAGCATGATCCTATTTCTAATATATATATATATATATATGAAGGAACTACACCCTAAGCTGAACAGTGATTCCCTCTTGGTGGAACAGTTACAGGTGATTTTTATTAACTTCTTTATACCTCCCCGGATTTTCCACACTTTTTAAAAAATAAAAATGTGTTACTTTTATAATCAGAAAAATGATTTTTTTTTTTAAAGGAAAAAGAAAAATCAAGAACCAGTCTTGGGGAATTATGAGTATGTTCATGTTATTTGTAAAAATGTAAAACTGTAAACAACCTAAACATGTAGCAATCACCCCAGATTCCAGGACAGAATATCACACAGCCACTTAAAATACTGGTCATGAAGAGGTAGGGAAATGCTTATTATTTAATGCCTAGCAGAAAAAGGGGGGGGGGGGGGGGGGGGGCAAAA
>NW_007728730.1:0-9506 GCF_000696425.1 Galeopterus variegatus | reverse complement strand
AAAGGGGGGGGGGGGGAGGAGGGAGCAAAAACAGGGTATATTTGTGTGCATATGCTGACTAGCAGTATATAAAAATTATACATATTATATGTAAGAAAAGTGCCTAGAAAGAAATATTATTGTTGTATTAAAGCGTGGGCTTCTGCAACATTTTTTTTCTCTTCTGTTTCCCAAATTTTGTGTAGTGTGGTTATAGTTCTTTTGTAATTTTTAAGTGTTTGAAAAGAGAAAAGAAAATGCAAAGCTGGTCTTGGGCTCCCACTGCCCCCTCCCCACACAGCCCAGTACCACACACGTGTTCTTGTCCCACATTAAAACATGAGGCCCGGGGTGCCATGGTGGGTTCAGTTCCGTTGGGACAATCTGGAACAATCAGCTCCACCAATGAACTTTTTATGGAGTTTCTGACTTTGAAGCTAAGTAATGAGACTTGGCCCCTGACCAGGCCTTGAAATGTTCAAAGTGGCCTCCCCCCATCAATTAGCTAATCCGAGGCATCCGAGGTAAGTCGGCGGCGGCGTGCAGTGAGGCCCTGGTTTATGGAGGAGGATGGGCGAGGAGGTGCCTCTGCCCGAGGCCAGGCAAAGAGTCTGAGGGTCCTGCTCCAGCCTAATGTCTTTCTGAGGGACCCCCCTCCACCAGATCAGCTGCCTGTGTGAACTTCCTGTGTGTCCCTTCTTCCTGTCTTCTGTCTGGGGGCACCTCAGGAGAGGGAGGTGGGTGAAAGGCATTTGGAATTCTCAGGGCTCTGAATTCTGGAATTCTCTTGGTCTTCACAGTCAAAGGAGTGCTTCTTTTAGAAAGGAGACTTTATCCTGTTTGAAGGAAACAGGCTGGTCTCGAGCACCCCCTGGCTGGCCAGGGTGCCCACAACTACAAACCATCACCCCCACGCCTGAGGACAGGCAAGAGGTGCCAGCCTGGTCTCTTCTAAGAAAGCCCCTGGGAGTTTTCTAGAATCTGAGTACAAAGGAACTATTCCTCTCTCCCAGACCAAGAATTTGAAAATAAATGGACCTTCCTCAGCAAAGAGATTCCTCAACCCCAGAAGAGGGACGTGTTTTGCTAGGTTTGGCTTTGGGGGGTTGGTGGGCTTTCTCTCCTTGTTTCATTTTTTTAAGAAGTCATTCTGTCCTAACCTGGAGGAGATGGGGGCAGGTGAACCTCTGGCCCACCCCAGAAAGGGGGTTGGTGGGCTTTCTCTCCTTGTTTCATTTTTTTAAGAAGTCATTCTGTCCTAACCTGGTGGAGATGGGGGCAGGTGAACCTCTGGCCCACCCCAGAAAATTGCTCTTTACTCCACATTTTAAATGACTCTCACAGCATTTGGAATTTCAGTAGCATTTGGTTTTGATTTTTAAAGGAAAAAAAGAAAACTTCTGCCTTGAAGCAATGAGTTTGTTGGCAGCTATAGGGAGTCTGGCAATGTTGAGACCTTCACTGGCAGGGCTAAGATGAGCTGGTCGGTTGTGGTGTGTTTAGAAGTTTAAAACAGCAAAAAGAGCGAGGCATTGCAGGAGGGGCCCCAGGGGGTGGGGTGGGGGGGGCAAGACCTCCAGATTTGTTCTCCTCTCTACTGTAAATTATAAGCCTGCTTTTTAAAATTTCCTTTCCCAGAACAATGTTATTCATTCAATTCCAAAGTAAACATTGGCTTAGATACTCAACAGTTTGGGAGGGAACAAACTGTCCTCGTTGTTAGGGTCTTTACCTGTCAGGGGCCTGATTAAACTCGTATATCTTCATGGCAGCCATCAGCAGCCACAGTTGGCTGTGAGCAGGGACTGGTCACCAGCCCCCACATTCTCACACGATGGCCCCTCCATGACAGCCTGAGTGCAGGGACTTTTCCTCTCCCGAGGGCTGGGCTACCACAGAGTTCTGTTCAGGGCCCAGCCTGACCCTGAACTTCTGGGGCAAGGAGGCAAATCAGAGGAAATGCTGAGGGCCTGGGGGTACCAGGGAAGGGGGCAGAGGAAGGCAAGGTGGTGTCTGAACTGCCTTCAAAGTGATAGATGTTCATACTAGAGGGGAGTTGATTTGGGGAGAAACGCAAGCCTTGGGTAGTAAATCATGCAATCTGATGTCGGTGCTAAGAATATGGAAGCCCATTTCCTTTCTCCTAGGGGAAGGCTGCTTAATTAAGTGATCTCCTGGTACTCAACTTTCCTCATAAATTTTAGAGAGCTGTAAAACTCAGAGTGATGGAAGCCCATTTCCTTTCTCCTAGGGGAAGGCTGCTTAATTAAGTGATCTCCTGGTACTCGACTTTCCTCATAAATTTTAGAGAGCTGTAAAACTCAGAGTGTGTGTGTGTGTTTGTGTGTGTGTGTGTGTGTGCATGCGTGCACACGTGCACAGAAAGGAGCATAGAGAGCTCTGTTCAGAGGAGCGTTCACATGACTGCCCACCTCAGTTTCTCCACGTTGGGAATGGCAATAACGAGGCTGCCTCTCACATCCCTGCTTGCAGGTAAACTTCAGAATACCAAGTTGGAAAGCACCAGGCACTCTGATTATGAACGAATGCAGGGGGGCCAGGCATCCTACAGGGAGAGGAGGGGAAGGAGGACTTTGATCTTGTCACCCATATGGGAGGGGACACTGAGCCCAGATCCAGTCCCCAGATGACAGCTGCAGATGTCAGGAGCAACAGCTTCCATCCTTCCCAGCCCGCACCCCAGAGATGCCCCAGTTTCTCTGGTGAGCCTTCCTCAGAAACCCGTGGCTGGAATCTAAAGTTTCCTGCTCTCCTCTAAGGAATATTTGATTTCCACAGTACAGTCTGTTTCCCTTCCAGAAGAACCCGTTTCCCCTCCTGGCTTATCTGATTGTGGGTATCTCAGGGAGCAGCTTGTCACCTATCATTTTCCACAGAAGTGAACATTAGCAGTTGGGGAGCCGCGAGGGGGTTTCCTGAGGAGCCAGTGATGTAGGACTGGGGGCAGAAATGCAAGGAAAGGGGGAGCAGTCTATCCTAGAGCAATGCCAGCCAAGTCAGGGCTTTGCTCACATGGAAAGAAAACACTCGTGTGGGTTTTTCCCTCAGTAACACACTTCAACTTACATTAGGGCCTAGATCTCACAACGTTCCAGAGAACAGGTAAGGGCAGGGTTATTGCTGTGCGCTACAGAAAGGAGCTCCCAGCTGAGGAAAGGTCAAGTGGACTGTCATAGGTCACACTGCCAAAGATCAGTACACACAGTCCTCAAATCCCCTCCTGCCAAGTTGTCACCACATTAGGTCAGCCACTGCAGGCATAACATGTAGGGAGCGACCTCTTAGAAGGGCGGGGGGATGTCTTGTTTTCTCATTTTATGACTGCTCATTAATGGCATTTGTAAGACATTATGTGACAGATGTATAGAAGCTGCTCTGACTTCTGTGGCTGCAGTGTCCTTGACATGGGGTGTGTCCCTGGTGGTGACCCCCAGTGTCTGGGGTGGTTTGGGTGCACTCTCAACCTTCTTCGTTCTTTTAAACCCTAGATTCCATTTGGGTGTGAGCCCTGGTGAGGATCAGATTGGACAATGTCTGTAAACATGCTGCGCATAAAGCTGGTTCCATTCTTTCAGAAAGTGAGACTATGCATTTGAGCTAAACAACTGGCACGCTGTCACCCTACCCTGAGCTGACCTTGTTGAGGAAACAAGACTGAATGCTGAAACCAGGTTATTCATGGAGCTTCTTCCTTCAAAGATGGCAAGGCCAAGGACATGGAGAATGGAGATCAGGATGCAGAAGTGAGGTCTGGTGCCTCAGAATGGGAGCTGAGGGTTCTGAAATACTCCAGCCCCTACCCACACCCTCCTTAGGGCTGTGGTTCATCACATCATTGTTGAGATGTTAATTTTTTTTCTTATCTGTTTTTTCTATAATATGCATTACTTGTATAATGCACAAAATAAAATGTTTTTAAAAGAAGATTCACATTTAGAGCACCTAAGACCTCTCTTTCTTTTCCTCACCAAAGTTACTCAGGTGCATTTATAAAGCATATTAAATTTATAAAAACTCCATTTATGAGATAAAACCTTCCGAAGGATCGCTGTTATGTGGTTTAATGAATGACCATATACTGTCTATCCTGTGTGTGTCAGGTACTGTGCCCGGAGCTGGTGACACAGAGATGAGCACATCACTCTCCCTGACCAGCACCACGTGGCTTCAAATGAAGCTGTGCGTGTTCTTTACACCGTCTACCTCTAGCATGTGTGGGAGACTTAAAGATGAGCACCAGATTCCTGCCTGGCCGATTAAATGTGCTGGGAAGAAACTTGGACGAAGAGTTGGGGGAGGAAGCTTGCAGACCTGGCTTTCTGTGACTTTGGGAAAATCCCTTCCCCTCTCTGGGCCTCAGTTTCTCTATCTGCACAGCAAGAGGTTGGCCTATAGGATTCCCAAGATTCCTTCCTGCTGTGTGGTCCTCTTTTCCAGTGGTGGCTCTGGAGTCCCCCCAGCCCCCATTGCTTGCTGTCTAGGTCTAGGGCTCACCCAAACATCCCACCCAGCTTGGGTAGAGTGGCTGGCTTTCCTAACATGGGCTCGGTCTGGATCCAGAACACACAGCCTTTCCAGAGGGTGAAAAGTAGGCCTGTGGTCTCCCCCGCAAGCCGGCCCTCCTTGTCTCCCCATCCTACCATGCAGAATGCAGGAGGGAAGGAAGACTCCCAGCTTGGGTAGAGTGGCTGGCTTTCCTAACATGGGCTCGGTCTGGATCCAGAACACACAACCTTTCCAGAGGGTGAAAAGTAGGCCTGTGGTCTCCCCCGCAAGCCGGCCCTCCTTGTCTCTCCATCCTACCATGCAGAATGCAGGAGGGAAGGAAGACCCCAGGTGAAAAGCAATGTGAAGAAGACCCTAAACACTCCCACTTTGAAGGAAGTATGAATCAAAAGCAGAGGAGGAGCAGAGCCCAAATACACCACACAGGTCTTTGCTGAATTATGAGGGAATGGGCTACAAAGTTTCAACCAGACATCATGCTCCAGTTTTCCATATCTGGATGAGAAATGAGAGATGCCTGCTCTGAGCTGCTACTATGCCCTCTAATACTCAGCAGAGTGTCCCTTTCAATTTACACCCCTGCTCAAATTCAATACATCTATCACTGTGAGTAGAAAGGTCTCTGCCCTGCAAGACCAGTTCAGGTCCCTCTGCTGACCACCTGGGTGACGTAGGGCACATCCCTATTCCTCCCAGGGCCTTGGACTCTCCTTTAGCACATTGGGGAAGGCCCCCACATCTGCCCTACATGGACTTCCAAGGCCTTTTCAGCCCTGACTGCTGGGACATACAGGGCAGGACCCTGCAGGTGAGGCTGGGTCCGGTGGAACAGCTCCCCCAGGGCGTGGAGCAGTAGCCCCAGCTGGCCTCCAAGACACTGACCAGTCACTACTGGTCCGCATGGTGTTGTGGTTCAAGGCTCTGCTGGCTCCTACTCTGCATATTTTAGAGGCTGCCCTGGAAAATTTTGGGACAGCCAGCATCACTCCCTCTGCTCCCAGTGGAAAAAACTTGGCAATATCAAAACATGCATGAGGGAGGTTTAAGGCTCTGTGTGGACCCGCCATTTCCCGGAGGCCCAGTTGATTTCCAGGGCCCAATCTGCCATAGACAGGCCCAGTATGTGCCTTTTGTCCCACGTAATTATGAGCACTTCCTCCTTTCACATTCAAATGTGACCCAGTTTGGAAGATAAATACATGGTGACCCTCTCCACAAGGCAGAGTGGTCTTCCCAGGAACAGAGGTTTGGATCTTACCGAACCAAGTTCTGGGACACAGATCCACTCTAGGCCAAAATGTGAGTAGGGGTTGGGGTCTTCTGGCTTCCCCCACCTAATTTGCAGCCGCCCAGTCTGAGGCATCATTTCTCCTCGTTCCCAGTGACAAGCATCTCTCAAGTTTATCTGTCCCCACCTCCTAGACCAGTAGTTCTCCAAATGTGGTCCCCAGACCAACAGCACCAGCATCACCTGGGAACTTGTCAGAAATGCACATTCTCAGGCCCCAGCCCAGACCTACTAGACTGGGAACTCAGGGGGTGAAGCCCAGAAATCTGTGTTTTAACAAACCCTCCAGGGGATGCCGATGCTTGCCGGAGATTGAGAACCACTGCCCTGGACTGTCAGGACATTGCAGCTGACCTAGCAGTTCTCTCAGTCTATGCCTCCTCCCTCTCCTATTGTAGATGGAGAAGCCACGGGCCAGTGTAGGTGACACAGGACCCTTGATTCACCTGGAAATGATGCCCACCCCTGGCATGCATTGCAAGTGACCACCTCCTTTCAGTCTCTCAGGAATAAGGTATCAGTTGAGCTAACTGTGTAATCTTAGCAAGGCACTCTCTCCTCTGGGCCTGTGTTTCCTCATCAGTACAACTGAGAGATTTGCGCAAATGACCAGTAGGGTCCTTTCCAGGTCTGACATTCGCAAATGATACAACAAACTGTGTGTTCGTAAGTCCTCCTCCAGGTAATGTCCACATTTCCACGAGCGCCTCAGTGACTTAATGATTCCAGGAGATATGCTGGTGACCCTCAAATCCATCTTAGAATCAGACTCTTGAAATTGAAAGAGGTTTTAGGACAGGGTTTTTCAACCTCAGCACTACTGACATTTTGTGCTAATTCTTTGTTGTGGGGCTGTCCTGTGCACTGTAGGTGCTTAGCAGCAGCCCTGTACTCTATCCATTAGATGCCAGTAGCACCCCCACACACATACACACCCAAGTTGTGACAACCAAAAATGTCTCCAGGCATTGGCAAATGTGCCCCAGGGGACAAACCACAGTTGCATAGGCTCTCTGGGCAAGTGATAGTTCCCCCACTCCTCTCCCACATTTTCCCCCATCCTCTTCCCAAGGCAGGAGGCTCCTGTGCTGCTGGCTCAGTTTATAGTGTGCTGGCAGGGATGCTCATGCCTCAGGAGTTCTACCAGTGCTGCATGCGCCCTGCCCACCCCCCACCAGAACTTTCACCCGACTTAGTTCACAGTTGAAGGTTGAATGATACTGCCTTGGCCACTTCCTAATTATATGGCCTTATACAAATTACTCAACCTCTCTGAGCCTCACTTTTGTATGAAACAGGAGCAATAATAATAATACCTCCCTAGCTGGTATTACTGTGTGCCTTAAAAAGCAGCTGTCTGGTTGGCACTCAATGATAGTAGTATGATGAGAAAATGGGATAATGCCACTATTTATTATTGTTTTCTTTTCTTTTATCTTCAATCTCCAAAGATTGATTTGCCCCAGGGGAGGTTCCATTTGTTCCATTTGGATTTTCTCCTTCCCAGTGAACACAGGTGTCTGCTGCCATTGCTACAGGTAAAGCTACCAGGACCCTTCTGAGTAGCTTTTGGGGTTGAGGAGAATTTAATTATGTGGACCTATACGCAGCCCAACCTGGGGAACCAGTGGAACCCAGGCCACAAACTCCATTGCTACAGGTAAAGCTACCAGGACCCTTCTGAGTAGCTTTTGGGGTTGAGGAGAATTTAGTTATGTGGACCTATACGCAGCCCAACCTGGGGAACCAGTGGAACCCAGGCCACAAACTGCAGGCCTCAGAGCCAGATAGGACATGAAGAAAGTCCCTGGCCCCATGTAGAATGAAAGAACCTAAACTCCTGGACAGGTATAAGACGTCCTTTTTAAAGGGAGCAACCTCCATCCAGCTCCAGATAGTTGCTCTGCATGGGAATGTGGACATAGGGTTGTGGTGGCTTCCAGTTATTCACAAGAAGCTGAAAATCTAGATTTTTATAGAGTAAAATTTCCAGAGTTTTAAAAACAGTGTGTCAATTTGAAGCCTGTGGTAGAGAGGGACCTTAAATTAACTCAATAACTTAATATTCGCTCAAAGCGACCTATGAAAGAGGTATTATGATTGTCCCAATTTGAGGAAGCTGAAGCACAGTGAGGTTAAATAATTGGCCCCACATCATATAAATAGAAGTGAAAGGGGAGAGCCCAGCACAGGAGGGGTTAAAGGAGTAACTATAGGCCCTTGTGCTGAATAAAAGGAGACAGAGCCAATTTTTCTACCATAAGAGTAAATTGCCCCAAATTAAGCCAATACCCTGTTCATACTGCTTCTGCAAAGAATTAATAAACCATGACATCTTCTGAAATGGGGGAAAGCCAGCTGCTCAGAGAGATGTCAGAAATCTCTTTACGGGGTTGGAGATGTTCTGTCTTAGCAATAAAACAATTATGCCACAAACACGCAGAGAGGGCAAAGTGGTGGGGGCTGCTGTGGCCATGCACACTCCTGGCTTGGCTCAGGAAGTGTGCTCACCAGTAGGAGACAAGGTCTTGCAGTAGCCGGCTCTTGGGGCGTTAATGGCTGTGGCCTCCCAAAGAACACTCTGGAATATTTTAGGTTTATATTTTGCAGATGGCGTGCCAAGTCATTCCCTCATTCAGCTTACTAGATGGTTAGTTTCCTTTTTCTAGTTAAAGGATTAACTAGAATTATCAGTAATCATGAACTTCCCCCCAAGGACAGGTCAAAGGAAATTAATGGAAACTGCAGCAATAGGCACATGGGTTAGCTCCACAAAAAGAATTCCTGACTGGGAGAATTATCCCTGGCACACATTACTAGGGGCAGAATTAGAACCCATCGTGGAATCCAGGCAGAGCTGGAAATTCCTACAGGCCCTGGCTTGGAGTGGAGGTTACAGGCAAATAGGCAGGCGGAGAAGGGAAGTGGGTTAAATACCTCACTATAAAAATTTCCAGAAACTCAGAGTTGAAGGGGGCCTTTAAAATATTCCAGCCTGACCCCTTAATTTCCAGATGAAACAACTGTGACCAGGAGCTGGGCAGTGACTTGCTAAAGGTCACACAGCTAAGTAACAGCAAAGCTGGAATTCAGGACCCTGGTTCCAGCCGTGGTTTCCCAACTTCCATCTGATAGTGCTCGCTGCAGATGAGACGACAAACTTCTCAGGTCCTCAGTTTGTCAGTCTATAAAATGGAACTTTGGACTTAGCGCATCACAATGTAATCATCTATTTACATGTTTTTTCCCAGTCCGTGGAGGGAGTGAATGCCTCAAGGATGGGGACCATGACTTCCTCATCTTTGTCACTGGGTGTCCTCCACATGGCCAGACACATAGGAGGTCCTCAGTAAGTATTGAGGGATTCAGTGGAGACTCGGGTTTGAAGGTCCTGAGGCTTAGCTCCTGTGTAACTCTGAGAAGCGCCAAACACGATGTCCCTGTACCACAACATGGTATGTGTCATTACTGCAATCAGAGCAGAAAAGAAACCTGGGTTCTGGGAGCTGCACCAAATATGGCAAATGCTATTTATTAAATCTGGGCAATGAATATATGAGCATTCATCACACTATTCATTATATTCAAAAGTATTCATTATACTTTTCTATTAGTTTGAACATTTTTGTAACAAATAGTCCCCCTCAAATTTAATAGCAGCCTAAAGTTTATTCCTAAAAAAGCACATGCTCATGAAAATTGCTTCTAGAAC
>NW_007728729.1:276088-284142 GCF_000696425.1 Galeopterus variegatus | reverse complement strand
ACTCTACCGAGTGAGCCACGGGCCGGCCCCCACCTGGTATATCTTGCGGTGTTTTTTTGTGTGTGTGTGGCTGGCCAGTATGGGGATCCGAACCCTTGACCTTGGTGTTATCAGCACCACACTCTACCGAGTGAGCCACGGGCCGGCCCCCACCTGGTATATCTTGCGGTGTTTTTTTGTGTGTGTGTGGCTGGCCAGTATGGGGATCCGAACCCTTGACCTTGGTGTTATCAGCACTGCGCTCTAACTAGGTGAGCTAACCAGCCAGCCCCTTTCTTGAGTTTTAATGTTGAAGATTCCTTGTGCAATATATGCTAACAAAGAATTGGAATTTTTAAAAAATTAATGAAGTTAAAATTTATGAAAGTGTGTGCCCCCAAAGGAATTAATCCTACTGTATGATAATTTTACAAATAAACATGAATTTAGTGATGAATGTACTTATCTGTGAAGATTCTATAGTTTCAGCTTTTTGCTGTACTGAATGGGATTATCTTCTATGATCCCAAACAAACAGGAACCACTGCGATTTTGTTCTTGTTCTTTTTTGTTTTTTATTTTGTTTGGTTTTTGCTTCTCTATCATGCCAAAGGTTATTGGGGCCGTCTCATTTCTGGTGACAAAACCAGCTCTGCTCCCTGGCCACAGCAACCGAGGATCCCTGCATTTAGGGGGATGGGAGGTAGCTGAACCTTGGCCAGTTGCTCCTGAGCTACAGAAGCCAAACCTGTTCTTTGCACACTGTCCTGAAATGTCCACTGGACTTTACCTGCAGCACTGCCTCAGGACCTCTTCATCAGAGGATAATAAAACTGATTGTGCAAGATCCTAGGTTAGACTCCTATTAAACTTCTGGACTAAATCTGGGCCATCTGTTTTCTGCAGGGATCTTAGAGTTATTTAATTACCATTTATCTTTGTCCGTATTTCAGTTTGCTTGTTCTATCAGGAAAGAGTTGATGGCTGTTACGTTCAGGATTCTTTTTTTTTTTAAAGATGACCGGTAAGGGGATCTTAACCCTTGACTTTGGTGTTGTCAGCACCACGCTCAGCCAGTGAGCAAACCGGCCATCCCTATATGGGATCCGACCCCGTGGCTTTGGTGTTATCAGCCCCACACTCTCCCAAGCGAGCCACAGGCCGGCCCTACGTTCAGGATTCTTTTTTTTTTAAAGATGACCGGTAAGGGGATCTTAACCCTTGACTTTGGTGTTGTCAGCACCACGCTCAGCCAGTGAGCAAACCGGCCATCCCTATATGGGATCCGAACCCGTGGCCTTGGTGTTATCAGCCCCACACTCTCCCAAGCGAGCCACAGGCCGGCCCTACGTTCAGGATTCTGTTGTCATTGAGCAGTTATTCCTGAATCCCCACTTGTCTAACAATTTCAAGGCAATTTATTATAGGCAAAATTATTATGGATAAATTAGAGAATATTTGGGGGCATTACCAAAAAGGCAGTGGGGGGAGCACTTCTAAAGAGTGTCTACACAGGTAATTTCTCTGGTCTGTTTATATTGCCTTTCATTTCATTAAATATGCCAGGTCTCCCTAACAGAGCTGCCATTCTGAGCAGCTTACTGTGGCTCCACTTCTTGGCAGGTGGCTGCTCAGCATATGGTTTTCTATGAAGACTGTTGGATGATAGTCACTTCATTCATTTCTTCTTTGATCGGTCATCCCTGAACAGTTGTGTATGTTTTTGTCTTTGATCATGTGGGCCAGTGGCCAGTGTTCCATGGGTGCCTTTCTGTTCCCATTGTAGTGTCTCCTACTCTGTCTTTGAGGGGTCTCTTCCCTCGTAGAGGGCAGTCAGCCAAAAGAAGAGATATCTTGGTTGGAATGCTCCTCCTCAACCAAAGGGCGAACCTTTCCTAAGCTTCCTTAGTCCATCAGAGTTTCAGAGTGCTTCCTCCCAGAGTGGGCTCCAGCCCACCCCTACCCTTCAGTTCTCTACACGTGGCCTTTTGGAGTGTTTTTTCTTTCTCTCTCTCTCACACACACACACAGATGGACATATATTTACAGGCCTGTTCTTTGCTTTTTTTCCTGATGTAGATCTTGGAGATCTGCCATATGAATGCATATTGAATGCATCTTCTTAAAAAGCCTGCTGTGTTCCACTGCCTAAGTTATTTAACCAGTTTTCTCTCTCCCTTTTTGATTATAACAAAAACCCATAACCCCAGTCTTACCATGAGAAAAACATCAGACATACACAAATTGAAGGTTGTTCTACAAATCCCTGACCAGTACACCTCAAAACTGTCAAGGTCATCAGAAATAAAAAAGATATGAGAAATTCTCACAGCCCAGAGAAGTCTGAGACATGACAACTAAATGTAATGTGGCACGGTGCATGGGACCCTGGAACACAAAAGGGACATTAGGAAAAAACTTATGAAATCCAAATAAAGTATGGAGTTGACTTGATAATAACATATCAATGCCAGTTCATTGATTGTGAGAAATGTACCATGTTAATGTAAGATGTTAAAAAGAGGGGAAACTTGGTTTTTGTGTACAGTTGTTCTCTGTACCATCTTTGCAAGTTTTTATTAAATCTAAAGCTATTTTAGTATAAAAAGTTTACCTTAAAAAAACAGTAGTTTGCTCGCCTCCTTTTTAAGGGAGAGGGGAAATAAATATATACATACATGTATGTATTTTTTGGCAGCTGGCCAGTTGGGGATCTGAATGCTTGACCTTGTTATATTTGTTTTTATTTTCATAAAGAAACACCAGAAGGAGGGTCGGCCCGTGGCTCACTTGGGAGAGTGTGGTGCTGATAACACCAAGGCCACGGGTTCAGATCCCTATATAGGGATGGCCGATTGGCTCATTGACAGAGCGTGGTACTGACAACACCAAGTCAAGGGTTAAGATCCCCTTACCGGTCATCTTTAAAAAAAAAAAGAAAGAAACACCAGAAGGAAGGACACATAAAAATTAATTAAAATGGTTTACTTTAGGGCAAGGTTAGCAAACTTGAGCATGGGCCAAATTCAGCTCTTCCATGTTTTTGTAAATAAATTTGATTAGAACAAGCCACACTTGTTTATGTATTATCTACGGTTACTTTTGTACTGTAATGGCAGGGTTGAGTAGTTGTAACAGGTTGTATAGCCCACAAGGCTGAAAATATTTACTGTGTGCTCCTTTACAGACCTCTGCTTTATGGGATTGTGGGGAAATGGGTTGCATAGAGATTGGGGTGGGAACAGTATTTCCCCACATAGCTTTTTTGTATTATTTTGTTTTTTAAAAATATGTGAATGCATAGCCTATAAAATTATTTTCTTTTAATTTAAAAACCCTATCCGGTGGAACTAGTCTTCAAGATGTTGCTGGTATTATAATCTGCTAATCTCCATCTTGTGGTCTGCTCGGTTTACCAGGAATATTCAGAAATCCATCTTAACTGTTTGCTTGCAAAAGCCAATGATGCTGCCCAAACCTGGGATCTATTACTTCCCCTGGGAGGTCACTGCTGGCCAAGTTCCTGATGGGGCCACACTGAGAACATTCGGCAGGTAAGAATGGTTGTTTTTTCACATGGTTGGGGGAAAGTTTAAATGGCTCCCCCACCAAAAATAAATAAATAAATAAATAAAATAATTTTATTATAAGTTTGTCTAATAAAAAATGCTAAAAAAAGTAGTATGTATTCATTGTAAAAAATGTAGACAATCCATTATGGTGTAAAGGAAAAAAAAAGCAAAAATCACATATGTTCCCGTAATAACTTCGTATAGCATACATTATACGAAGTTATACGATAACCGCAATTTCTCAGAAATCCATCTTAACTGTTTGCTTGCAAAAGCCAATGATGCTGCCCAAACCTGGGATCTATTACTTCCCCTGGGAGGTCACTGCTGGCCAAGTTCCTGATGGGGCCACACTGAGAACATTCGGCAGGTAAGAATGGTTGTTTTTTCACATGGTTGGGGGAAAGTTTAAATGGCTCCCCCACCAAAAATAAATAAATAAATAAATAAAATAATTTTATTATAAGTTTGTCTAATAAAAAATGCTAAAAAAAGTAGTATGTATTCATTGTAAAAAATGTAGACAATCCATTATGGTGTAAAGGAAAAAAAAAGCAAAAATCACATATATTCCCATTGTCTGGACAACTACTGCTAACCTTTGGTGACTATCTTTATACACTTTTTCATGTCTTGCATACAACTCTGAACAGGTAAATTAGTGCCAGCTAGCGTCCGACCACTTGCTGTGAGAAAGCGTGTGTGCTTGGGCAGCAGCACCTCCCTTCTCTTTACCAGTCACCTTAGGGTGTCTGTAGAACTATAAAGGAGTCAGAAAAAGTAAAGGGAGTATTGCTGGTTTCCCTCTGAAAATGCAGCCTTAAAATACTTTCATATTAATAGCATCCATGGACTTCAGGTGTATGTGTATATATGTATATGTGGGTAATTGTGTGTGTGTGTATATATATATATAAAAATATATAAACTGTGTTAGTGATATGTTGCTATGTAACAAATTACCCCTAAATTTAAAATGACAACACATGTTTATTATCTCATAGTTACTGTGGTCAGGAATCTGTAAGGGGCTTAGCTGGGTATTTCATTTTTTTTTCCTTTTTGTCTTTTTTACTGACTGGTAATGGGATCGCAACCCTCGGTGTCGCGCCCGTACCGGGGACCGGCAACGGGATCGCAACTCTCGGTGTTGCGCCCGCACCGCGCTCAGCCAGTGAGTGGGAACCGGTCTCCACATGGGATTCGAACCCTCGGCGGGAGCACCGCCGCGCTCCCAAGTGGCGCACTCTCCAGTGTGCCACCGGGCCGGCCCTTAGCTGGGTAGTTCTGGCTCAGGGTCTCTCATGAGGTTGCAGTCAAGAGGTTGGCTGGGGCTGTGGTCATCTGAAGGATTGACTGGGGCTGGAGGATCTGCTTTCACAGTGACTTATTCACGTATTTGGCAAATTAGTGCAGACTCTTGGCAGAAAGCTGATCCTGACAATGTGGACTTCCCCATAGGGAGGCTTGAGGGTCCTCCTAACACAGCAGATTCTCCCAGAATGGGGGATCTAAGAGAAAGAGCGAGGCAGAAACTATAAAGTCTTTTATGACCTAGCCTCAAAGTCACTCTCAGTCATGTCTGCAGTATCCTTTTGGTTACCCAGGTCAGGCCCTACTCAGTGTGGTAGGGTACTAGTTGCACGGGGATTTGAATACCGGGAGATGAGAATCGTGGGGGACCATCTTGGAGATATATATGTACATACTATAGAAATGTTTTAACCCACATGAGATCCTATTGTGTTACTATATCATACTATTTTCTTATTTAACTGTGTATGGTGGACCTAGTACCATGCTAAATATGTATCATCCCTTTTAATAGGTCCATTTTATTTCATTATGAAATTAAACTTCATGATTTATTTAGCCATTATTCTATTGACTTTCAACAATGACATCAATGTAATTTATTGGGGAAAGGATAGTCGTTCCAACAATGGTGCTGGAACTACTGGATATTCTTATGGGGGGAAAACACCTTGATCCCTGCCTAATGACATATAAAACAATAATAATTTGCACCAGATCATAAACCTACAAGCCCAAACTATAAAATGTCTAGAAGTAAACAGAATATCTTCATGATCTTAAGATAGGCAAAAATTTCTTAGATAAGATGCAGAAGGCTGGCTGATTAGTTCAGGTGGTTAGAGTGTGATGCTCATAACACAAAAGTCCAGGGTTTGATCCCTGTACCAGCCAGCTGCCAAAAAAAACAACCACAGAAAACAAAAACCATAAAAGAAAAAAATGAATATTTTTATTAGACATCAACAAAATTAACATCTTCTGCTCATCAAAAGATATCATTAATATAATTAAAGGCAAAGGAAATAAATTTATTTATTTATTATTATTATTATTTTTTTTAAAGATGACCGGTAAGGGGATCTTAACCCTTGACTTGGTGTTGTCAGCACCACGCTCACCCAGTGAGCTAATCGGCCATCCCTATATGGGATCCGAACCCGTGGCCTTGGTGTTATTAGCCCCACACTCTCCCGAGTGAGCCACGGGCTGGCCCCGAAAAGATTAAAAGAAAATTCCTTCCCAGTCTACAAAGTTAACTAGAAAAATTTTTTCTGATTTGTTGCTGGCATCTTTACTTCTGTGATCAGATTGAGGCTAAACACCTTTCCATGGATTTATAGGCCTCCCAAGACTTTTTGGGTTTGTAGTCATTCTGTGTATAGATAGAAATGATCTCACCTCTCACCCTCCAGGTTGTGCCTCTATGACATGACCCAGTCCAGAGTGACCCTGACGGCTCTGCACAGATCTGACCAGCACCAGGTTCTTGTCTGTACCAAGCTGGTGGAGCCGTTCCAAGCCCAGGTGGGCTCCCTGTATGTTGTCCTCGGGGAGCTCGAGCAGCAGAAGGGTAAGCCGTGGCTTCACAACCCTGTTTCACTCTGGGTCCTGAGTTGGGGCAGTCTCTTGGATGATTTAGTTAGGAATTAGGAACGGGCCTGGGTTGTGGCTCAACAGGGTGCCTCACTGGGGTTAACATTTCTTCCAAATCAACCCACAAATTCAAAGACTCTTAGGAAACAGATGTGATTGACCTCAGAGTTGACCTGCCACGTGGTGCCAAGTCAGAGAGAAGGACAGTGAAGAGATGGTCCCCAGGAGGAAGCAAGAGAGACGGGAGAGAAGCCACTCCTGTCTGAAGGCCTACCACGTGCTAGGCCTGATGCAAGGTGATTTGCTTTTTGAATCTGCCCATCAGCCCTTAATCTGAGTCTTATTATTGCTCTTTCATAGATGAGAAAACCAAGGCTCAGAGAGGATGGGGCTGTCATGACAGGCCAGGAAGTCAGAGTGGAAGAAATAGAATGCAAGAAAAGGAATGAAAGCCGCCCAGAAAAATCTCTGTAGCATCAAGAGGTGAAGGTGTTCTTTGCCCCCGTCTCTGGCCATCCCAGAAGGTCGGGGAGATGCCACGAGCCAGGAGCTTTTCTCTGCTCCTATGGGGCCTATCACTGACATCCCATTTTTGTGTCATACTCTGTTTTCTCTCCGTTCTTCTTTAAGCTGTTACTTCCCCCACTCTATTATCAAAATAATATGTACTTCTTGTAGAGAATTTAAAGAGTGAAAAGAAGCAGAAAAAGTCAGCCATAATCCTCCCCAGAGGCAACCACTGTTCCTAATTTGGAAGGTTGCCTTTCGATACTTTTTTTCTATGCCATTTTCCTTTTTTTTTTTTTTCCCAAAAGATGACCGGTAAGGGGATCTTAACCCTTGACTTGGTGTTGTCAGCACCACGCTCTCCCAGTGAGCCAACCGGCCATCCCTATATGGGATCCGAACCCGTGGCCTTGGTGTTATCAGCACCGCACTCTACCGAGTGAGCCACGGGCCAGCCCATTACTAATCTTTTTTTTTGGCGGCTGGCTTGTACAGGGATTGAACCCTGGACCTTGGTGTTATCAATAAACAATAATTGTGCCTCCGATAAACCTCATTAGCTACGATACTGCCACGGCACAAAGCAAGTACCATACTCTAACTGACTGAGCTAACTGGCCAGCCTACTTTTCATAGCATTTTATAATGAAGATGCACTAGAGGGAAAAAAGTAAAAAAATAAAAATTAATGTTGCAGTTAACATCCTTGTGAACTAATCTTTGTCCATTTTCTGATTATTTCTTCAGAGTAGTTTCCTAAAGTAGAATTGCTAGATTAAAGAATACATGGGCCGGCCCATGGCTCACTCGGTAGAGTGCGGTGCTGATAACACCAAGGCCCCGGGTTCGGATCCCACATAGGGATGGCCGGTTGGCTCACCGGGAGAGCGTGGTGCTGACAACACCAAGTCAAAGGTTAAGATCCCCTTACCGGTCATCTTTTGGGAAAAAAAAAAAAAAGAAAAAAGAATACAAACTTTTATGTTTTCTTGATTTGTGCTGTGAGCTTAATTTCTAAAAGTCACAGTGGTTTTTAACTCTGGATGATATGCACCAGAAAAAAAAAATTGTAATTAAATGGTGCTT
>NW_007728729.1:254843-275657 GCF_000696425.1 Galeopterus variegatus | reverse complement strand
CCATGTGTTTCCGATGTGACGCGTGAGGGAGACACGAGCACCACCTCTGAAATATTCTTGCCCCCCCCCCCCCCAAAAAAAAGTGAACCTGAGCTGAAGCCTCAGGTGAAGCAGCCTTCTTACCTGGCCAGTTTACCACTTCTCATCTGCATCCCATCCTGTTTTTGGCTTTTTATCTTAAAATTTTTTTTCTTGATCTTCTAAGTAATTCATGCTCATCATTCATAGCTGGCACAAGGAATTAAAGATGACGATGCGGAGGGATGGGCAGCTGAGCATGGCCCTGGCCACCTGACCTCTGGGCTGGACAGAAGTAGGCCCCGTGTGGTTGCACTAAAGCTCCCTGAGCCAGGTCCTAAATCCTGTGGGGGCACAATACTCAATCAGACATGTATCCTACCTGTGTCCAGGTTGTCAGTTCTAAGGACAGATGAGAGGCCACCTAAGGTTACCTTTCTGCAATTTTTGCATACAGCTAGCTAAGAAGACTGAAGAAATGCCTGCTGTGTTGTAAAACTCCTGGGATCTGATACGTTCTGTGGGCACTGCCCAAGGGCTCAGGGCTTCCTGTGCAGGAACTTAGGTGTTGGGGAGCAGGCTTCCCCAGCTCTGCTCCAGACTCCCTAATATAACACCCTGTCTCCAGGTTACTTGACTTCAGCAAGTGGCTGTCCTCGAGCCCTCACCATAAATCCCACTGCATTTGGGTTTTCTTCCACCTGACCCCGGTTTCCTGCCCTCAGAAACCCTCCTGTTGTGTCCTCTGGCACCGTTGCACCTCCCCCTTCAAGTGTCCTTATGTTCTTGCCTTCTCCAGGACATGACCAAACCCAGGCCAGCAGTTCCACCCACATGGGGTCCGTGCGGGCTCCCAAGCCACACACCCCACAGAACTCAGGGTGGGGCGGGAATCCTGCCAGCTCCTCGGGTTTGGCATCACGCAGGTAAAAGATCTAGGGGAACGTCTGCCTGCTGCCAACCAGTTCTGCCACCGTGCACCTCTGCCCTACTTCTGCCTCCCACACCCGCCGGACCTTGGACTTGTCTTCCCGGATTGCCCTGCCTCTGCAGCCCAAAACTGCGCCGTCCTCTCTCGGCGTCTTTCTGTCGTCCCCCTCACTCCCGCTACCTCATTCTTCAGCCTCATCAGGACCTGGGGACTTGGGACTCCTTGGTTTTCTCCCACCTTCTCTGTCCCTGCAGCTGAGCCGTGCTATCATTTCAGCCACTTTCGGGGCAGAAGTTTCAGCCGTTGCCTTCAGTCACTCCTGCTCGATGAAACCCCGACCTCCACCCTGTCTGATCCTACTGACTGCTGAGTGCAGAAGTTCACAAAGCCACATGGAATCTACGATGACTTCAGGGTCTCTTATTTCACTGGGGTCCTCTGCACTGCCTGGAAATCCTTCCATGTGTCCCCTCTTGGGCGCCACAACAGCTATTCTAGGCATTCCCCTGCCATGTAAAACCCCCTTCTTCCTCCCCTCCCCTTTCCCTCCTGGAAATTACCTCACCTCTTACATCCCAGCTAAAACTGAGGCCACAGGCAGCCGTCCTCCTCCTGAAAGTGTGTGCATCCCACCATTAGTTCCTTCTATCCCATCTGCAAGGAAGATGGGTCCCTCCTACCTGAGATGCACCCCAGGCTGCGGTCCCCGGCCTCCCCTCCTGCGGGGACTGTGCTCTCTCCACCGTATGCTCAGCCTGCTACCACGGGTCCTCCCTGTCCACATATAAGGCACTCAAGCCTCTCCTGTGTTAGAAGAACACCAATAATAATCAGTCGTCTTCTACTCTCTGTCCCTACCGACCTGGCCACGACCTTCCTTCCCTTCATGGACAAACTTCCTGAGAGAAGTTCTGTCACCCCTTTCTTGTTCTGCTCACACCTCGACCCACTGCACTCTGACTGCTTTTTGTAAGCCAGTCCCTCCTTCCTTGCTCTACGTTCTTCATCTTTGCAAGAAGAAATTCCCCTAAATGACCATTTCTGCAGCTCTCTTATTCATAAAGTCCTTTCCTCCTTCCTGTGATGCTTATTCAAACACTGTTCTGGTTCCATTTTCACAGGCCTTTTGCAGATGGATTACCAGTGTTGCCCAGTATGTCCCTTGTGATCATATTTCTAAAGCTCACTTCCAAATCTAGTAACTGCTTTCACTCACAGGGAGAAGCAGTGTGTTCCACAACATGAGTGTAGAGGGGAGGGTTTCATGAGAATCAACAGTCTACACTGATCGATAGATAAATCCAGGTATTGTCACACACTCGCTCCTCTCTAAACCTTGCCATCTCTGCAGCCCAGCACTGGGATAGCAAACTGATGACACAAGGCAACGTCTGCGTGGACAGCTGGAATCTAGACAGTCTGCCACTGGATTCTGCCCCCAGGCTGTGTTAGATCAATAAATGGCCTAGATCAGAAGGAAGGGTAGGGTGGACTTTAACCAGAGAGTCTCTATCTCAAAACTGCACCAAGAGAAGACAGGATAATGTCTTAGAACATTGAATATGTTCACTGAAGTGCCAAGAGAGCAGAGAGAACATGAGTGAGAAATTAAAAAAAAACATGGGCCGGCCCGTGGCTCACTCGGGAGAGTGCGGTGCTGATAACACCAAGGCTGCGGGTTCGGATCCCATATAGGGATGGCCGGTTCGCTCACTGGCTGAGGGTGGTGCTGACAACACCAAGTCAAGGGTTAAGATCCCCTTACCAGTCATCTTTTAAAAAAAAATAATAAAATAAATAAATAAATAAAAATAAAAGATGACCGGTAAGGGGATCTCAACCCTTGACTTGGTGTTGTCAGCACCACCCTCAGCTAAATAAATAAATAAAAATAAAAGATGACCGGTAAGGGGATCTCAACCCTTGACTTGGTGTTGTCAGCACCACGCTCAGCCAGTGAGCGAACCGGCCATCCCTATATGGGATCCGAACCCGCAGCCTTGGTGTTATCAGCACCGCACTCTCCCGAGTGAGCCACGGGCCGGCCCCACCGGTCATCTTTAAAAAAAAAAAAAAAGAAATTAAAAAAAACAAAAACAAAACCACTTCTATTAGGGGCTGACCAATTAACTCCGCTGGTCAGAGCCTGGTGCTGATAACGCTAAGGTCCAGGGTTTGATGCCTGTACTGGCCAGCTGTCAAAAAACAAAACAAAACAAAAAACTTCTCTTAGGGCAAACCCTAGATGTCTTTCCTGTTTGATGTCACCTTGACAAATCTTTTCATAAAGTATGAGTTCACCACTGCATCTGCTAGAAGCCTCCTGATCCCCTCATCCAGGGTGGGATGACTTGTCCCTATAAGGCCAAACTCTTCTGGAGCTCAGTCCTTTGGATTTAGTAAATAGGAGTCTTTCTTTGCCCCGATTTCCAATGACAGTGGGTATCAAGGGGGCCCTTCTCTCATTACAGAGAGCTAGGATGGTGATTGAGACCCCTCCTCAACCCTGGGCATTTGGGACCCAAGGAGAAGGTGACCAGAGTTAAGGTGACAAAGGAGGGAAGTAGAGTGTACACCTCCATCCCCGGGGAAGTGGCATTTCAGGCTACCCGCTAAGTTCCAGACACGTGCAGCGGTGCATGGCAGGCCCGCAGTCCTGAGGCCTAGCTAGACAGATTGCCAGCACCCATGTCATCTTTCTTGCCTCGGGACTGAGCAAGTCAAGGGAAACAGAATGCATCTGTACGGTACGTGCTGACACTCCGGGCAGTCCCTGCTAATGCTATGGTGTTTGTGTCTTTCAGGTGGAGGTGCCGTGGTGAAGGCCCGGGTGCTGACCTGTGTGGAAGGCATGAATCTCCCTTTGCTGGAACAAGCTGTCCAGGCACAGAGGATGTACCAGCAAGAGAGAGACAACAGCCAGTAGAAAGAGGCAGCCCCTAGCAACCCCACCCCCCCACTGCCACCACCTGCTTCTGAGGCCAGACCCACTGTTTGATGTCACCTTGACAAATCAGATGTGTAGGCACTTCCTGCGTGACAACCTTTGTCAGGAGCCAGAGATTAGAAGGGTGGGGTGGTCGATCCCTAATTTGGAATTGTCCCAGAAATGAAGGCCCAGAAAGGAGGCACCTGAAGAAAACGGTTAATGGACTTCTGTGGTCAGCACCCAAGGATGTGTTCACTTGGCGAACTCGCAAACGAGTTAACCAAGAAATGTCAAGGATTGCAAACAATCCTTGACAACGAATTTCATCCCTTCATAAATTACCCAGTTTTAGGTATTCTGTTACAAACAATGGAAACAGACTGATACAGCTATTTATTACATGTGTCTAAAGGCTATCATATCTTAACAGTAGAATTTATATCTTTTATAAAGATACTCTGAAACTACTGCACAAAATAATAGTGGAAATTTGAGTATTTTATTGGCTAGCTATTTCATTGCATTTAAGTAATGAACAGGTGATCACAGAAGTACTATCCAATCTATTACTGCTTTTTAAAAAATTTTTTAACTTCTCAATACACATTGTAGTTGATTTTTGTGTCCTTTTACTCATTCCTCTTTCCCCACTCCCTCTCTGTTCACTTGTCTTAACAAGTTCAAGGAATTGTTGTGATTGTTGTGAAGGAAATGGTTAATGTACATCTGTGGTCAGCACCCAAGGACGTGTTCACTTGGTGAACTTGCATACGAGTTGACAACCAAGAAATATCAAGGATTGCAAACAATCCTTGAGAACGTTTGAAGCTGTAAGAACACTTTCTTGGGACGTTACCAGGAAGTGCATTATCGATAACCAAGTGCTTGAGAGGAGAGGTAACGGCCTTCTACTCTTGAGAAAAATATAACAGAATTTATGCATTAATGCTTATCTTGCACGCACAAGCTTGCTAAATGTAATAAAAGCTGTGACAGCGGCTGGGTCGGGGCTGGTCGCCTGAGAGAGCAGTGGCCCCCGCTCTTCACCTGCATCTCGTCTGCTGTGTCTTCTTTCACGTCTCCGATCATTTTAATCAACAGGCACCAGAGTCTGACACCCCCACCCCCCAGAAGACTGTGGGGGGCTGAGCTCCGGTGCTGGAGCTGTGCCTCATGTGGAGTCCTGGAGGGTTCCAGAAGGTCCTTGTGAATAAAGGCCCTGGAGGGCGTGACCTTGTGAAGTGTGCACGTGGTGCAGCGCCAGCAGGGGCCAGGAGGGGGAGCTGTGGAGCAGACAGCTGCCCCCACAGTGAGGCTGCAGCTGGCCCAGGGTTCAGGGTTTCTGGTGAATTCTCCGCTGGGGCCCTGGGGGGTGGACGCTGAAGGCCTTGGGGCCCAGGTGGAGAGCCTAGGATGCAGAGGGCCTGCCCCCACCGAGGTTCTGCTCTCGAGGCCAAACGTCGCCAAACAGGCCAGGCGTAGGCCATGGGCCCTGACTGTGCGGCCTAGGGCAGGGCGGTGGCTTCAGAAGCCCTCCCCAACCCCTGACCTCTGCCCCAAGCTGTCCCCAGCCAACCTTCTGGGTAACCTTGCACTCCCAAAGCCTGGGCCTGGTTGGGCTGAAGTGGGGGCGGGGCAGGGGAAGTTTGGGCCCTGCTGTGCCCCGTAGCTAAAGCAGGAGGCCTGGGGTTCCTGGCTCTGCTGGGTGAGGGGCACCCCTGGTTCCCAGCCATGTTCCCAGGCAGGATGGTCTGGTGGCAGTGGGGGTGGGGAGCAGGGCATCCTGGGCAGTTAACACAACTCCTTTTCCGAGAGCTGCCCAGTTATACTGGGGTGGCCACGAAGTGCGGCCCTCCCCCACTTGCACCCCAACTCACCACCAACTGGCCAGCCTCAGCCCTGTCCTACACTCTGGAGCTCGGTGGGTGATCAGTATGTGCCAAGGAGCACAGGTCCCCATCACTGGGGGATGGGCCATCCGTATGGGGCGTGGGGCGTGAATGCCTGGGCACTGTCTGTTTCCTGGGCAGCTCTGCGGACATGGATGTGTTCCAGAAGATAGAGAAGATCGGAGAGGGCACCTATGGAGTGGTGTATAAGGCCAAGAACAAGGAGTCAGGGCAGCTCGTGGCCCTCAAGAAGATCAGGCTGGATCTGTGAGTACTGGGATGGCCTCTGAGTCAGGGGGCCCAGGGCCACCCGCAGCCCGGGAGCTCCCCCTCCATTCCCTCATCTCAGGAGTTAACACAACTCCTTTTCCGAGAGCTGCCCAGTTATACTGGGGTGGCCACGAAGTGCGACCCTCCCCCGCTTGCACCCCAACTCACCACCAACTGGCCAGCCTCAGCCCTGTCCTACACTCTGGAGCTCGGTGGGTGATCAGTATGTGCCAAGGAGCACAGGTCCCCATCACTGGGGGATGGGCCATCCGTATGGAACACAGCAGTGAATCCCTTGGCTAGAAGCACCCTCCATGCCCACTGCTGTACCTCCTTTCCTTTAGGGAGGTCGAGGGGGTCCCAAGCACCGCCATCAGGGAGATCTCCTTGCTCAAAGAACTGAAGCACCCCAACATCGTCAGGTGAGTTGGGGAAAGAGTCTGGGAGCTGGGACAGGGAAGGTCATGCCCTGACTGGCACCTCCCTGCCAGGCTGCTGGATGTGGTGCACAATGAGAAGAAGATTTACCTGGTGTTTGAGTTCCTCAGCCAGGACCTGAAGAAGTACATGGACTCTGCCCCAGCCTCGGAGCTCCCCCTGCACTTGGTCAAGGTACCAGGGAAGGCTGGGAAGACTAGGGGACACCCCACCCAGCAGCCACCGTCCGCTCAGCCGGCTCTTTCTTCTGCTCCTTACTCCAGAGCTACCTCTTCCAGCTGCTGCAGGGGGTGAATTTTTGCCACTCTCATCGGGTCATCCACCGAGATCTGAAGCCCCAGAATCTGCTCATCAGTGAGATGGGTGCCATCAAGCTGGCTGACTTTGGACTGGCTCGAGTCTTCGGGGTGCCCCTACGCACTTACACCCACGAGGTATTGCGAGATGAAGAGGAGAGAAGGACAGCTGAAGGAATGTCACCTGTGTACTCAGCCACCCTGAAAGATGCTGTTTTCTTGCCCCTGCAGGTGGTGACACTGTGGTATCGCGCCCCTGAGATCCTCTTGGGCAGCAAGTTTTATTCGACAGCTGTGGATGTCTGGAGCATTGGTTGCATCTTTGCAGAGATGGTAGAGAGGGGGACAAGCATAGCCACAGGGAGGCCATAGGCAAGGTCCTACTGGGATGGCGGCTGGGGAATCCCTGGTAACTTTTGTTAAGGATGGATTAAGGGGTGTTGAGGACTGCCTAGAGGACTGAGGAAGCCAGCCTTATTCCAGAAAAGGCTAGAATTCTTAGCACAGCCCTGGGCGAGATATCTTGAGGGTCCCTCCTTGATTCTGGCCACTTATCTGGTATTAGATTCTGTATGACAAAGTGATAGACCCCACACCTTCTCTTCTTCCTCATTCCAGGTGACTCGCAAAGCCCTGTTTCCTGGTGACTCTGAGATTGACCAGCTCTTTCGTATCTTTCGTACCCTGGGAACACCCAGTGAAGCCATATGGCCAGGGGTCACCCAGCTGCCTGATTATAAGGGCACCTTCCCCAAGTGGACCAGGAAGGGGATGGAGGAGATTGTGCCCAATCTGGAGCCAGAGGGCAAAGATCTGCTTATGGTAGGTACAGGTGGCCAAGAAAAACCACTTAGCTTTAGCCACTGCTCAACCAGAATGTCCCCTTTCTCGGCCAGCTTCTCACATAACCCTGGTTCTCTCTGAGTCCAAGCTGGTCTCTTTCCCAACCCTTGTGTACACCTGTACATCCCTGTCCCTGTGTGTACTGACTGTTCAACCTGGAAGCCTCTCCTGTGATAAGTCCAATGTTCCTCTTCCCTGTTGAAACTTCTCTCATCTAGTTAGTCTTTGTGCTGTGACACCAGCCCCTTCCTCCTGGTTGGCTTGCGTCTTTGGTTACTCTCTCACGTGGACATATTGCCCCATCTGAACTGTGCGCTTCCACAGGCAGGGCAAGCTTCCTACTGCCTTGGTGTCCCCTCAGTGCCTTCCTCAGTGGTGTGGTGAGTCTTCACACGAGGCTGTTCAGACAGGCTGTTTCCTTCCACCCGGGCCCCTGCCATGGTCCTCTCACTGTTCCTGTTGTACCATCTTGACCCTTGGGCTGGCTCAGGCCAGACTGCCCAGAAGGCCTCAGGCAGGGCGCCTGGTTCTTGTCCACAAAGGCTCGGAGCCACATTTCTCTTTTTAATCTAGTGTTGGGTCAGAGGAAAGCAGGGCAGTATTTTCCTCTTCAGGCTGTGTGTTGTCTCCCAACCCAGTGCCAGCAGGGTGGCGGGGACTTCCAGCCAAGGCTCTTAGCACCCCATCCAGGCTGCTCCATGGCAGCGGGTCCTTCCACATCCTGCCTGGGCCTAGGGACTCCAGGGCAGAGAGCTGGACAGGTCTGGCCTCTTGTAGTGTGAGCTTCTCCTTTCCTCCCTCCCTGCTGTTTGAATTCCCGCCCCACCTCATCTATACCCCTAGACAGGTTTGTCCCCTGTTCCCTGAAACAAGAGAGATGTCTCTGTTCTCAACTAGAAGCAGGCTGGGACCTGGAGCCCTCAACAAGGAGGAGGAGCTGACTCAGCTTTGGCTGCCTGAAGGAGACCTGTGTGACTCATGGGGCTGGGGAGAACTAACTCTTTGTCCCAGATTCTGGGAGTGTCCAGAACTGGCTCGAGAGCTGGGCAGTGGTGGCTACGTGCAGTCCTGGGCTTGAGGGCAGCCACTTTGGGGCTCAGAGCACTCTGGCTGGGACCTGGGAGGGGAATTCCTCTCCCCACCCTGGCCACACCCAGTCCAATCTCTTTCCTTATCTTTCCCAGCAACTCTTGCAGTATGACCCCAGCCGGCGGATCTCGGCCAAGGCCGCCCTTGCCCATCCGTACTTCTCATCTGCGGAGCCCCCCCGGGCCCCCTGCCAGAGAGTGCTGAAGCATTTTTGCTGCTGAGAACGTGGAGGGCCCACCACCTTGAATCCTCTCTCCAGGGGCTACCCCAGCTGCCTCCCCACCCATTTCCCAAGAGAGAGGACAAATCTGGGGAGAGAGCAAAGCTCTAAGGAATTTGGCATCAGCCGTCAGAGGGCTGAGTTTGGGCTAGTCCTGCCAGCAGGTTAGCGAGTTCTTCTGTTGTTTGTTGGGTTTGACGGTGCTGTTTCAAAACGGGCACAGATGCTCCATGCATGGGGGTGTACGTTAGAGGGGGTACTCCAGCACTGGAACAACAGGTGCCAAGTTGAGAGCAGGAAGCCTGCCCTGGCGCTGCTGACTAGGTAGTCCTCAGGCCTTCACCTGCCCCGGCCTGCAGCAGCAGAGCCAGACGCCTAGGAAAGGGTGCCCCCTGCTGGGCTTTTTGGATTTAAAATGTTTGGGGGAAGAGTTGAGTTCCAGTTCAGAGTGCCAAGTTCAGGACGAGGGGGTGAGGGAGAGGAGAGAGGGCACTTTCCTGATCCTAGGAGAGGTCGGGGCCAATGCGGCTGTTGTAACTAGTTGTCACTTCACCCAAGATATGCTTATGTTGGTTTGCTTCTGGCTTGTCAAACAGGAAATAAACGTGACATTCCTGAGTTTCTGTCCTTGTTCTGCTCATGGGGAACACCTGGGTTTGCCAACAAGTGGGAGATTGACAGGGGCTGGAGACAGTCCTGTCTTTTTTTTTTTTTTTTTTTGTCTTTTTTCGTGACCGGCAACGGATCACAACCCTCAGTGTCGCGCCCGTACAGGGCCGGGACCGGCCATGGGATCACAACCCTCAGTGTTGCCCCCGCGCCTCGCTCAGCCAGTGAGCGGCCGGTCTGTATGTGGGATCTGAACCCTCGGCGGGAGCGCTGCCGCGCTTCCCAAGCGGCGCACTGTAGCAGTGCGCCACCGGGCGGCCCAACAGTCCTGTCTTAAACTGAGACGGTGGGGAAGGTTGGAAGGGGCTGGTGAGGAGGGGGCTGCTGCTCCATGATCTCTTTCCATGGGCTGCCACCGCATCTCTGCCCAGAATCCAAGGAAGCACAGCCCTCTGAGAACACCTCATTTCCCAGCCAGAAGCAGTGGGCACGTCCACTCCTCACCTGGGGAAGGACCCAAGCAATGCTGTCTCTGTGCTCACACCCCAGACAGATCCATCTTGCATCCCCAAATGTGAATGAGACATGGAACTGGAAGAATTCATTTATTGGAAGCATTGGATCGGGGAGGAGGGAGGAAAAACTGAGCTGCTGAGCACCTGGTCTGGGGAAGGATCCAGGACCAAGGTTCAGGGAGGGAGCCCAACACCATGAATGTCTGAGTAATAAAATACTGGTCAGACAGAGCGAACACCCACTGCCTCGGATTAGGCTGCTCTGGGGACGAGGGGGTGCATGCATCTTACCCAGCCCCCCAACACACACACTGCCATGACTGCGAGGCCCCCTCAACGCAGGGAGCGTGGTACGGTGGGAGAGGCTGAGCGGTAGCAGCGGTACCCCTCCAGCGCGGCGGGGAGGAGAAGCAGGCCGCTCAGGGGGTCTTTCCGGCAGCGCCCCATGGCCTCCTTGTAGCTCAGCCGTTCCTTGGAGATGGGGTCTGTCAAATCCTTCTCGTAGCTGGACTCATCCTGCAGGACCTGGGCCAGCTCTTCGCTGATCATTCCGGAGAGCACGGCCTGGGGGATGGGGATGCGGCCTGTCCTCTTGGGATCGATGAGCCCCCCAGTCAAGTGCTGCACCTGCAGGTGCGGGAGCACGCTCTCTCGGGGCATCCAGCCCTTCTGGACAGCCTCGCCCACCGACAGCCTTTTCTTGGTGACAGGGTCCTCGATGCCAGTGAAGGCCTTCTGGGCATTGAGCAGCCTCTGTGTGGAGGTGTTCTCGATCAGCCCCCTCTCCAGGGCCTTGTGCACGGAGTAGCGCTCACGGCTGAGGAGGTCCACGATGCCCCCTGTGGCTGCCTGGGCCTCCAGCAGCTTCTGCCCGGTGATGGGGTCCAGCATGTTCTTGGCCACAGCTGTCTTGATGCTGCACTTGTTGTCGGTGGTGGTGTCATAGACCCCGGCTATGGGGAAGCTGTCATCACTGAGCCCGAGACAGAAACCGGGGGAGAAGAAACCAGTACTCTGGGATGCTGGGGAGGTGAGAGGGGACTTCGAGATGATGGAGCCAAGGGACAGCAAGGAGCTGGGCTTGGTCTCCCCCGCCACGAGCAGGGCAAACTCAGAGATGGGGAGGTGGCCGTCCTTGTACAGGTGGTACTCCTCCTTGGAGATGCGCCGGCAGCGGAGGGCGGCCTCGATGGAATACTGCTTCCCGCTCTTGCGGTCCAGGAGCACGGACTCCTCCCCGCAAGGGCCTGAAGTGGTGATCTCCTCCCAGTCGCACTCGAGCTCCTGCAGCTGCAGGTACTGGCCTCGGTCGATGATGCCCCTCTTGTAGGCCTCGTACGGGGACATGTCCATCCCTGTGTCGGGTTCCAAGATGGAGATCTTGGTGGACAGGTTGGTCTCCCGTGTCTGGGTCTCCTGGCTGAGCTCCTCCCGGCTCACTTTGGTGTGCAGGTCCCGGAGGGTCCTCTCCTTCTCGTAGATCTGGTCCTTCTCGTGGAGGATGGCCGCCTCCAGCTGCGAGAGCACCTGGCCGCGCTGGGCCGCCTTCTGCCGCTCGCTCTCCGTCTTCTGGCTGAGCAGCTCCGACTCCTCCTGCAGCTGCAGTGCCTTCTGCTGCTTCTGCCTCTCCAGCTCCCGCAGCTCCTGCTGCAGGCGCCCGCACTCCTGGGCTGCCTGGTCTCGGGCCTTCTGCAGCTCGGCCTCTTCCCGGGACCAGGTCCTCCCCAGGGCCTCGGCCCTGTCGATCCGCTCCCGCAGGTGCCGCCCCTCCTCCTCCCGGCCCTGCCGGGCTGTGCGCTCCCTGGTGAGCATCTCCCACACCCGGGCCCTCTCATCCTCCAGCACGCGGTCCTTCTGCACCCTTATCACCTCCTTATAGATGGTCTTCTCCTGCAGCTTGGTTTTCTGGAGGACATCGATCTGGACCTGCAGGTTCTTGCACTCCCGATGCAGCTCTGTCACCTGCGTCTTCTCCTGGTCCAGGTCCCTCCGCAGGGCTTCCGTGGACTTCTCCAGGTCCGGGTCCTTCTCCAGCTTCACCACTTCCTCCATGATGATCTTCTCCTGCACCGCCGGGGGCCGCGTCTCGAGCTCCTGGATCCGCAGGGTCAGCTGGCGCAGCTCCCTCTCCACGGCCAGCTTCTTGCTGCGGTCCTCCTGGAAGCTGAGCAGGCCGTCCTTCTCCTCCACGTCGGCCCGCAGCTGCTGCACCTCGCGCTCCAGCTGCCGCCGCCGGCCCACCTCCTCATCCAGGCTCCGGCTCAGCCGGCTGTGGTCATCGCGCAGCTTCGGGTCCTTTTGGGTGACCACCACCTCCTGGACCACCACCTTCTCCTCAGGTCTCCTCCTTTCCAGCAGCAGGTACTTGTTCTGCAGCTCGTAGACCACGTCCTCGGCAGCCCGCCTCTTCTGGGCTGCTTCCCGCACCTCCTGGCGGAGCCGCTCGGCCTCCTTCTCCAGCACCGGGTCCTTCTCGTGGCGCACCACCTCCTTGCTTACTGTCCTGGTCTCCACTTTGGACCGCTCCCGTCTCCACTCGTCGCGCTCCCCCTGCAGCCGGATGAGCTGCTCCTGGGTGCGCCCGTCGCTGTTGACCAGCTCATTGAGCTGGGCCTTCAGGCGGTCGATCTCGCGCAGCACCTCCGGGTTCCTCTCGTGCCTCACGACCTCTTGGGTCACCTCCTTGTACTCCACCGTGGGCTTCTGGGCCCGCAGGACCTCCAGATCGGGCAGCAGCGTCTGCACCTCCTTCTCTACGCTGCTCCTCTTGCTGGCGGTCTCTTGCAACGCAGCCCTGAGCCGCGCGATCTCCTGCTCTGTCTCCGGATCCACCTGGAAGACCTCGTTGACCCGCTCCTGGAGCTGCACCTTGGGCTTCTGCTTCTCCACCACGCTGTACTGGCCATGCAGCTCCCTCAGCTCCCTGGCCAGTGTCGCGTTCTTCTTCCTCTCTCCTTCGAGCAGGTTTCGCAGCCTGGAGGACTCTCTGAGAAGGCCCGGGTCCTGCTCCACCTTCTTTACCTCCTTCACGATGACCTTGGGCTCCACTGAGCTGATCGCCCGCTCCAGGTCCTCGATGCGAGCCTGCAGCTTGGCTGCGGCCTCCTCCGCCCCCTTCCTACGTGCAGCATCCTCTTTGATCTGCAGCCTCAGAGCCCGGGCTGCCTTGACCATCTCCAGATCCTTCTCCACCTTGACCACTTCTTTCACCACGACCTTCTCCTGCACGTTCGCCTCCCTCTGCTCAAGGGCCAGCAGCTCCTTCTTTAGCTCTTCCAGCCGGGCCGAGACAATGACGTCCTCCCCCTGTAGCTGCTGGATCTCGCTGCTGAGCTGGGCCGCCTGGCTGTCCATGCTGGGGTCCCTCTCGATTTGGGTGACCTCCTTGGTCAGCAGATGAGGCTGCACGGTCTTCCTCTGGCTCTCCAGCTGGACGACCTTCTGGGCCACCGCCTCCAGATCTGCCTGCAGGCCAGCCCGCCGCTTGCCCTCCTCCTCCACCTGGCACTTCACCCTGGACAGGCTGCTCTCCAGCTGGGGGTCCCGGTAGAACTCCACCACCTCCTTCTCCTCCAGCCTCTCCAAGGGCCGCTGAGTCCTCAGCTGCAGCAGCTGGCGCCTCTGCTCCTCCAGCTCACGCTGCACCTGGGCCACCCGCTTCCTCTCTTCCTCCAGCTGGGACTTCAGGGCCTCTGACTCCCTTCCAGCTCCGGCTGGGCTCTCAGAGCCTTGCTTTGCATCGTGGGTCACCTGGCTGTCCTCATTGAGCTCCTTCTGCAGGGTGAGAGGAAGGAAGAGGACTGGGGTGGGGGTGGAAAGATAGGAGCCCCTTTTCTCTACATCGTACCCCTGAGATCAGAGACCCCTCCCTCCCTCCTGAGACTTCCTGTTAGGTCTCAGGAGGAGGAGCTGAAGACCTGAGATGCTTGGATGCAAGATTTTGGGAAGTTAATGCCATGATGTTAATACACAAGGCAGTGGTTTGGCCAAGTTTGAACGAGAAGTGCAAGTAGGACAGGTTCTCCCTTCTGAGCCTTTCCCCTTTCTTCTTCCACCCAGGCTCCCAGGAATGGCCCCCTACTCCTCTGGGGGCTGTTGCGCTATGGCTGAGAGTAGTAGAAAAGCAGACAAGTCACCAAGAGCCAGGGGGAGCTTCTGGCTCCTGGTTGACCAGGGAGGGAGACCATGGTGGCTGTTGCCATTGTGGCTAGGTCCTAAGGCTGAAGACCCTGTGGGCTTTTCTCTGCTCTCTGGGGTAGGAGGTCCTGTCCCCATTGGAGGACTGCTCAGTGGCTAAGCTGTGAGTGCACTGAATGACATCTCCAGGGTTAACTCTAGCATGGATACCAGCCTGTAAGAGCTGCTGGGGAGAGAACCATGGGAGGCAGGGAGCTGCCCGCCCCCCCTTCAGCTGCCAACCCTGCTCAAATGCTGTAGCGGGAGGAGGAAGAGCAGACTGCCAGGCTAACGGCCCGGCCAGGCTGGCTATGGTGGGAATGGAGCGGACATTGTCTTTGTACCTTCTCCAGCATCTTTTTAGCAAACTCCAGCTGGTGCAGCTGCTGTTGGTGTGCAGCTGCAACCTCAGTATAGGCCTTTGCAAGGTTCTTCTCCTGGAGAGGGAAAGGGAGAGACAGAGAGGGCCAAGTCAGCTCCTGCCTTAGAGGCTGCAGAGCTGGTGCTGAGGGACACTGAGCCCCACCAGGTCCCATCTCACCTGGGCCTGGATGTTCTCCTGCAGGGGAGCCACACGGGGCCTCTTGGAGGCTGGCATCACCAGGGTGGGCTCCAGGGAGCAGCGGTAGGTGTCTGCCTGTAGCTCATAGTCCTGAGCAGGGAGGAAAGGACAACAGGCAGGAAGTCAATGAGGAAGTTGGGCATGGAGGAGCAGTTAACTGGAAGAGGGAGGGAGGGTGGTGGATAAAGAGGGACAAACTGAAGTAAAACTGCTTACATGGAGCGCTGCCTGCAGCTCCTGGGAGAGACGGGACGCCGTGGCCCTGTCCTGCTCTCGGCCCTGGATTTCCTGCACCAGCCTCTGCCAGAGAAGTGAGAGTCAGGGAGGCCAGGAGAAACCACTCACCCTCACTCTCCTCCAGCTGGTGCCTCCAGGGCCACAGGCAGCCAGCAGGCCCCTGGGACAGGAAGGGCTGTGTGGGGGACCTGGAGCAGGAAGTCCTTCGTTTCCCTGACATTATTCTCTCTGCTTTTTCTCCTTCCCCTCCTTGGCAGAGTCCCTTTCTTCTTCCTAGGCCCCCTGAGAATTCTGTCCTAGCTGAGGGGTTCTCCCGCTGCAGTGTGCATGAGAACCACCTGAAGGCTTTGTCAGAACACAGCCACGCTGTGCCCACCCACCCGGTCTGATTCTGCAAGGCTGGGGTGAGAAGTTGCATTTTTGACAAGGGCCAGGTGCTGCTGCCTCTGCTGGTCCAGGGCCCACACTCTGAGAACCGCTGCTCTGCTGCAATGGTACTTAACCCTGGCTGCCCACTTTCACTCACCTGGGAACTTTAAAAAAGTACCAATGCTCTGACCCCCACGATTCTGATTTAATTGATCTGGGGAGGGGTTCTGACCTGGGGATGTTTTAAAAGCTCCCTGGGAGATTCTGATCTGCAGCCCAGGCTGAGAATCTCTGTCCCAGACCCTGTTCCTGATGCCACTGCCCACTCTTTCCCATACGTTCTCATTTTCCCACAATCCCAGACCCATTTTGGTTCTCACGAGCTCCCCGTGGCACCCCCAGCCCTCATCTGCCTCCCGTAACCCACCTCCTGCTCCCCAGGCCCTGTTGACTGTCCTGGGCACCTCACACTCAGCATGACCCAACTGACTTCATTTCCTCTTCCCAAATGTGCTCTGTCCCATCTCCTCACCACAGGAGGGGACACCCCCCCTTTCCAGGTGTCCCCAACAGAACTCTGGGCATCATGGAGACCTGTCTGTCTCGCTCACTGCCCCCTCCAGGCAGTCACCGGGCCTGCCTAATGCTGCCATCTCTGTCTCAGATCTACCTACCTTGTTCTGTCTCATGGTCCCTGTCCCCGGTCCAGGCCACCGTCCCCTCTCATCACCTGGATTTCTACCTGACTTCTCATGGGCCTCCCTGTCTTCATTCCCACCCCCCTCCCAGCCATTCTCCACTTGGCAGCGAGAGCCAGCGTTCAAATACCATCCGAGTCTCCTCCCCGGCAGCTTCCTGGTGCTGCAGGGAAGAGTCCAGCCTCCTGTCCGTGGCTGGAGGGGCCCGTGTGGTCTGCTCCTCATCCAGTCACTCTCGCCCTTGAACCCCCCTCCTTTCTCCTGGCTGCCATGCCACCTGCTTGGACATTTTGCCCCCTCCACCTGGCCCACACTATTCCTCGGGTCTCAGCTTAGGTGTCCGTTCCTCCCACACACTCGCCCTAACCCCCACGAGTATCCTGCAGGGGCCTCCCGTAGTGCTCAGGTACAAAGTGCCTATCACTGTCACAGCCTGTGACGCACTGGCCTTCCCTACCAGACTCTGAGCTGCCTGAGGGCTGGGACTGTGCCCCCAGCCCCAGGTTCATTGCCTAGTAATGAGCCTGTTCCTGTGTGAACACAGCAGGGACTTGCAAAGGAGGAGAAGGAGGATGCCAGTGGTGGCTGGAACCCCCCAGCAACTCTGTAGCCTGAGCATGAATCCCGCTGCCTACCTTGGACCAGAGAGAAATGAGCTGGCTGCTTCTGTGGGCACAATGGAGCACTTCAGATGGAGGTTGGGGAAAGGGGTGACCCAAGCCTTCTGTGGTCTCAGCTCTGAGGCCTCTTAGAGCGCTTTTGAGCCTTGGCCACTAGAGGCCACATGTGCACAGGCAGCTGTCCCTGTGGCAGGGTGGGGGGTGGGAGGCCAGCCAGTGGGGAGAAGTGCCCAGCTCTTGGTAGGGGTCTGACCTGCCCTTGGGTCACTGGCAGCCCCAGCCCCTCACCTTCTGTGCTTGCAGCTTGTAGGCAATCTGGCTGGGCCCGTCCCTGGGCTGCACCTGGTTGTGGGGTAGGTGCTCCAGCCAGGAGCTCAGATTGTCCCTGCAGTTCTTGAACTGCTGGTAGGTGAGGCCAACATCCTGCACCGTCTTCTCCCTACAGAAGGACAAGGCCCAGAGCAGAGCTGAGAGCCGCCTCTGGGGACAGGTGTGAGTGATGGAGGAGGCTGGCAAGTGACCTGCTGTGCAGATCCCCTACTCTTTGACCCTGTGCTGGAGCTGGGGATTGAGACATGGAACAGTCTCTGCCAGGCACCACCCTGGGAGGTAAGTACTGTTATCATCTTATTTTAGAGGTGAGGAAACTGAACCTCAGAGAGGTGAAGTTACCAGTCCAAGGTCACACAGCTTGTTGGCAGCAGCCCTGGGGCTCCACCCCAGCCCATGTTTCGTGGGGGCTGCCCTGTGCCCTGAGGCCAGGCCACTCACCGCAGGTCCAGCTGGTCCCCCGCAGCATGGTAGCGGTCGGTGAGGGCTCGCACCTGGCGTTGCTGGCGCAGCAGGTCTGGGCAGAACTCACGGAAGTTGTTCTGCAGTGCACTGCACGCATGCTCGGCAGCTTTCAGCTCGCGGTGCAGCCCCAGCACGCAGGTCTGCTGCTCCAGCAGCTCCCTCCGCTGGCGCTGGGGAGCAGGGGACACAGCGTCATGAGTCCTCGTGGTTCGGTGAGATGCCATGTCCACCTCCCACCTGCCCCTGAATGCTTGGTCAGGCTGTGCCCTCCCCCCACTAGTAGGCTGCCCACCGCCCTCACCTGCAGCTCGTTGATTCTCTCCTGCAGTGCCCCGGGGCCAGCAGGGATGGGGGCCTCTTTTGCCAGAGTGGACTCAAAGCCTCGAATGACCCTGTCCGCATCCTGGATCTGCTGCTCCAGACCCAGGGCAGCCTTGGCTCTGCAAGGAGGAGCCAACGGTCAGACCCCCCTCAGCCACACGCTGCTGCCCTGCCTGGCCCTGTCCCCAGCGTACTCACTTCTCCCCATAGAGGCTGCACAGAACCTGCACGTCACTGTACTTGTTCTTGACGTTGTTGAGGGCCACGGGCAGCTGCAGGGTGGTGGGGCCCACGGGCTGTGCCGACAGAAATGCCTCACATTCCTGCTGAGCAGCCTCCTTCTCGGCTCCCAGGCTCTGCAGGCGCTGGGCTGTGCCCTGGGGAGGGGATGGGGTCAGGGATCTCCGGGCAGGTGGGTTCTGCCCAGCTTTCCTGCCAGGTCAATCTAACTCTGCAGCCATGGAGGCCCAAGAGTGTGGTGGGTACATGCTCAGGCTCGGGCCAGAGAACCAGGTACAATCCTGGTCCCGCTTGTCCCCATGTGGATGACTTAGGGCAGGTCAACCTCTCTGGCCCTGTCTCCTCATCTGCAGAATGACCGATGGCAGGATGGAGTGAGAACGTCAGGAACCCCACAGTGAGTGCCAGGCACACAGTTGCCTGCCATGGTCTTCATGTCACTATCCTGCTCACAAAACCTTCAGGTCCCCTCTCTGTCACTCCAGGATCAGGCAGCCATGCCCCGGCTCTGTCCACTTGGGTTACTGCCTTCATTCTTGTGTCAGCCACTCACTCCTCCACTCCCTAAGTCACTGTTTAGTGCCGACTCTGTGCCAGGCGCTGCCTACGACCAGTCTAACTGGGCTTCTCATGGCTCACAACGCTGCTTACACAGCAGACACTGTGACTTCAAAACCCAAGGACAGATTTGGGTGTGACGGCCTCAGCTGCCAGCCTGATGGGGACCACCATGCCCCTGGGCTGTCAGCGAGTGCTCCTGGGTGGGCCGAGGCCTCTGTGGAGACTGCACAGCGCCCCCTTCTGCCCTCCTGCTTTGGTCCCTCCCTCCACAGGTGTCCCTTCCACTAGACCCTCCGGATGAGTGTCTGGCACTTTCCTCTCCATCCTGGAGTTGTCCCCCAGGACCCAAGTGCAACCCCTCTGCTCCTGCTTTCCCCTCCCTGCCACCTAGCACCCTGACCCCGCTGAGCCGCAGCCCCTGACAGCTACAGAATGTTGTGGAGAGAAAACAGAGTTGCACAAGAATGTGAACAACACGATTCAAATTTCTTAGAACCACACACACAGGATGTAATACACTTGAATAGAAGCCAGTCTGGAAGGAGACTCCAGGCTGCTGCTCCAGGTGTGGGGAAGGGCAGCCTTCACTTCCAGCACTTTTGGGGTGCTGAGTGCACGTGGCAGACAACGTGTTCTTCTCTGGTAATTTACACAACAATGCTGCAAGCTCTCTGGGAAGTCTCCCCCTTCAGCCAGGAGAAATCACCCCTAACATACCCCAAGTTTCCTTGATGCTCTCAGAACCTTCCCCAGATACCTCCCGGGTGTGGGACCTTTAGTTGGGCTCTCCTAGAACCTTCCCAGGCGTTACCACGCTTCCTCCTCAGGATAATCAGATGAGCTGGGTATTGTTATGCTTGTTTCAGGGATGAGGAAACCGAGGCCCAGAGAGGTTAAGAGACTTGCCCAAGGTCACAGAGCTGGTTAGTAGAGGAGCCAGGATGAGAGCCCTGGACTGTCTGCTCCCCTCCTCCATCTCGGGTCCTGCTGGCTGCTCCCACACTTGGCTCATCTCCCCCTAGAGTGTGTGCCCCCCCCCAGGGTGGGCCGCTTTTCACCCCAGCTGCCCCAGCCTGCTGCTCGCCCACCTTGTGGCTGCGGATACGGCCCTCCAGGTCCTCCAGTGGGGTGCTGCGGCTCAACGGGGCCCGGGCCCAGGCCAGCACCTGCCTCTCTATCTGCCCCAGGTCCCCGTCTAGTCGGGTCATCTGCGTCAGGAGCTTCTGGGCCTGTGGGTCAACTGGGGCCGAGCCAGCAGGAGCTGGGAGCAGAGGGTGCTGGTGAGGGTCGAGGGTCTACCTCATGTCGGCCAGATGGGCCTTCCCCAGGTGCGTGCAGAGGGTCCTGTAGGGAGTGGGTCCGGGAGGGGGGTGGGCAGGGCCTAACTGAGGGAGGGACAGCCTCACAGACTTGCCAACCCAGGAGAGGGCATCCCCAGAGCAGACGTGCCTAAGCCAGGGTCACCCCATGCCCATCACATCACCACGACAGTGGCCAAAGTAGGAATCTACTCCCTCTCCCCCTCTCCCGGGCCAGCCCTTAGTACCTTGCTGGCCAGGCTGTAAAGGCTCCACAGTACTGGACTTCAGGTGGCTCTGGACCATGGCCAATTTCTGCTTCAGGGCCTGCAGCTCTGAGGTCAGCCTAGAACAAGGGGGAGATCAGAGAAAGACATCTGTCCTCTCTCTCTCCCTCCCCAGCCACAGGAGTCACTGCTCCAGGCAAAGGCCAACATTTGGGCAGCCAACCAGCCTTGACCCCTGAGTATCCCCAGGCAGACCCACCTAGAGGTCCTGGCCACGGCCTCAGGGTCGGGTGCTGGGATGCAGAAGCAGGCGGCTGGGGCACTCTTGGTCTCTCCACCAGCACCCTGCACAACCCAGGTGTGCGGGTCAGTGTTATCCATCAGCGTGTACTGCTCTCCCCGCAGCAGCTGCACCTGGGGGGCAGGTGGCAGGGGGCTCATGCAAGCTCAGGGCAAGGGCCAGAGTGGGGGGCCAAGGCTGAGATGGGGTAGGGGCTGGGGACAGGGACAGGTGGGGACAGCAGCTGGAACAGGAACTAGAGTAGGGGTGGGAGGTGCTGGGGTGGGGACAGGGACAGGTCAGAGGCAATGCAGGGCTTGGAGAGGGGGCACTGAGTCAGGGAAAGGGAGTAGGGCAGAGGCAGAGGCAGGGGTGGCATGAGG
>NW_007728729.1:249860-253843 GCF_000696425.1 Galeopterus variegatus | reverse complement strand
GTGGGTGGGGGGCAGGGCCAGGGAGGGGCTGGGTGGGCAGAACTTATACTTCTCCTGAATCCCAGTCGCAGAGGCTGTCCACGTGCAGAGGCTGCTTGGGTGGGTTCCTGCGCTGCGGCAGAGGGGCCACTTCCTGGCTCCGCTGCTGCAGGTCCCCAAGGGCCCTCTCGGCCACAGCCAGCTTCTTCTCCTCTGCCTGTGGGGGGTCCAGGCAGTGGGGGCTCCGGCCAGGCTGCACTGGAGGCCAGCCACCCCATACCCACTCCCCAAGAGGGCCAGGGTCTGGCCTTCACGAAGGCAGAGCTTTTAAGTCAACAAAAGAAAAGCAGCCCCTCTCTGGGGGCCCAGGATCCTGGGGTCTTGTCAGGGGGTGGGTGACTGAGCAGGCCTCCAGAATAGAGGTTGGAGGGACCTCAGAACTCTACCAGGCTGCCCTTCTCACATTACAAATGAGGAAACAGGGGGAAGGGCTTGCTGATAACTGGCCAGCCTTCTCCTGCTGGAGTGGGCCCCCTTCGCCTGTTCCCCAGGCCAGGGCTTGGAGCAGGACAAGGTACCTGGATGGGGAGGGATGAGGCCCAGAAAGACGGGCAGGCCCGATTCCTGGCATAGGGGCAGATGGCCTGTGGGGGTTACCTCACCTCCAGCTGTTGCAGCAGCTCTGGGTGGGCACCAGGGGGGCTCCCAGGGGCAGTGCTGAACTTGGCGTCCAAGTTGGAGTTGAGCTTCTCCAGGGTCTGGCTGACCGAGTCGGCCTCTTCCTGGAACTAAGGTTGCTGAGTGGTCAAGGGCAGAGCTGGGGCAACCTGCTGCCCACTGACCCTGCAAACCAGCTAGGCGCAAACTGTTACTTTCCCCTGTGCTGTTGGACTGTTTCTATTCAGGCAGTGGGATCATTTTTAATTGGCCCCCCCCATTTTTTTTTTTTAAAGATGACCGGTAAGGGGATCTCAACCCTTAGCTTGGTGTTGTCAGCACCACGCTCAGCCAGTGAGCAAACCGGCCATCCCTATATAGGATCCGAACCCATGGCCTTGGCGTTATCAGCACCGCACTCTCCCGAGTGAGCCACGGGGCCGGCCCTTAATTGGCCCTTTTTAATTGGACCTTTTTTAATTGGAGTGCTTGGCAAATGAGGTGTTTTGGGTTCACTGAACTTAATTTCTTTTTTGAACTTAACTTTTTAAGTGTGTCGTAAAACATGTGGTTTTCGTCCTTCCTGCACAGGTGAAGGGCACCCTCGCCTGCTCCCTCCAGTACCTGGAGTCGTTCTCACTGGGACAGAGGGTGTTTGGGCTGCACTTGTCCCAGCCTCAGAGAAGAAGCTGGGAATGTGCTGCAGAAAAAAAGCCGTGCTTGGATGATGTTGTGGAATTATTGTCAATAGGTGTGATAATGGAATTGTGGTAATATAGGTAAATGCCCTTAAACAAAAAAGGAAATGAAAGAAAACTCCTTGGAGTTTGTCTCTGTTAAAAGTGTATGAAACATTTTGAGCGGAAAAAAAAAAATCCCAGTTGTATATTAGATCAGTGTTTCTCAATCCTTTTTTCATTACCATTCTCTTAAAGAGCCTTTTTAGACATTTTTTCCTTAATCCCCCCACCCCCATCTCTGTTAACACCACAGATAATGCTTCATCGGTTTAGGTGCTTGTATGTAGGTGCGTTTTTTTTCCCCTGAAGAACGAATTTCACCCTCCTGGGGGCGCTATCACCCTGTTGAGAATGCATGCATAACATTATTTTCCCCTGACACCTAGTTACAATGACACACAGCTCTGTCCTCTTGGGAGGTGCCTTGCCTCTCCGGACAGCAGGTGTCCTGTGGCGACGTCCCCCCCGGGGCCGCCCTGCACGGCTCACCCGGCGGTAGTCCTCCACACGCTGCAGCTGGCTCTCCTGGCAGATGCACAGGTTCAGGAAGTTCTGCCACTCCATCTTCAGGGCCTCCTGGTGGGCCTGGAGACAGCAGCATGCAGCCCTGAGACCACCTCCCGGCCACCCTCCCTCCATCTGTCCCACACTCCCCCTGTCCCTCTCTCACTGTCCCCTGCCTCCTTGGGAAACCCCCTGATGGGGGGTCTGGGGGGCAGTGGACGGGGCCTCCGCCTGCACCTGGATGGGCCCGGCGGCCGGGTGCCCCAGCTCCAGCATACGTTCTCCGTCGTCCTCCAGCTGGTTCACACTCTGCTCCTGGCTCAGCAGCTCGTACTGCTTGAAGTGCTGCAGGCAAGTGGCGGGTGGGGAGGCCGGTGAGGACCAGGATGGCTCGGCTACCCCTGCCCGGCCCTGCCCGGCCCTGCCCGTGCCCACCAACCTCATATTCCCGCCGCACGCCTGGAGGGTCAGCCAGGAGGTCACTCCAGTCCTGCTGCAGGATGTGCCGCTGCTGCTCGGCCAGGGCACTCAGCTGCCGCGTGCAGCCCTGCAGGTGCGTGTACAGGCTGCTCAGGCTCTGCCCGCGCCACGAGGCCGCCTTCTGTGCTCAGGACCAGCGCCGAGAGACGGGGAGAGAGAAGGGGGTGATGGGAGGTGCCATCAGGCCGAGCAGAAACACTGGCCTCATCAAAGGTCCAGGCAGCCAGGCTCCCGCCCCCCAGCCACCGAGCCACCCAGCCGGCCCTTCCCCCTGCTCACCAGTAGGTCCCGGTATTGGTTCCGGATGGCGGTGGCATCCTGCCTCGACCAAGGAGAGAAACACAGGCCCATGAGAGGCAGGGTACAGGGAGATGGCACCCTATGATCTGGGCTAGCCATGGCCCAGCCATCCCTCTCCCTAGAGGACCAGCGGATCTAGCTCCAGCTCTCAGCACCCACCGGCCCCACGAGGCTCCGCAGCTGCTGCCCGTAGGCCTCGATCTCCTTCTGCAGAATGTTGTGCTCGGCGACCTGCTGCTCCAGCTCCCCCATTCCTGGCCCGTATCTGCCCTCGCAGACTAGCTTCTGCAGAAGAGATGGCCGCTCAGTTCTGCCCACAAGGCCCAGGGAAGAGCAGCCCAGAGAATCCCACAGCGCCTGTGGTGCCTCCCCACGTCCCCATGGGATGAAGTGGAGTTGGTCATTTGGGCAGAGGCTGGACAGGCCACGTGAGCAGCATGGGTGAATGGCTTGCTGCTTGCCCTGGGGAATGTGCCATTCTTTAGTGGCACTGGTTGAGGCTTCAGTGTCACCATCATTGCAGTCCCTAAATCCCACTGGTTCCTAGCACTCAGGGCTCAGACTCTGAAAAGTCTCCCACTCTGCCATGCCTCGCCTGAGGCCCTGACCTCAGCACGTCCTACCCGGACACCTCCAGGCAAGCCCTGGGACCCTCAGCATGCCCTGCTCCACCTGGGCCCTTCTCCACTGTCCCTCCACTGTCATTACGATGCCCCTTCTGTTCTGGCCTCGAAGCACAACTCCTCACCCAACAATCAGGGCACCGTGACCTGGCTCTGCCCACTTGCCCAGAACACTCCACTTCCCCCTGCACCCCAGCCTCCCTCCCAGCAGGAGACTTTGCCCCTGCTTTCTGGAATGTCCTCTCCTCACCACTTTACCCCAACTCAACCAAGCCCTCCTGCCTCTCTGTGCCTCTTCGTGGGCCTCCTCCTGCAGGAAGCCTTCCCTGACTGCATTGTCTGTTCTGCTTTCTCCCTTCTCAGACCCCTGATCTATCCCCAGGTTCCAGCATGCAATCAGGCCCCAGATTGCTCTGATTGTGCCGGGGTGTGACATTTTGCTCCTTGAGGACATCTCAGAGGTGGGGGCTGCCCCTGACCTGTTTCTGCTCCAGCACGCGTGCCCAGTCGACCCTGGGCCCCACGGCAGGTGGCAGCACCATCTTCTCGTACAGGGCGCGGTACTCAGCACACTCTTGAGTCACCCGCTCGTGCAGCTGCTTGATGCTGACAAGGAGGCGACCATAGGTCAGGCCAGGCCTGGGCCTTCCTCCGTGTCCCCCAGCACCTCCATCTGTGAGCCCAGCCCCAGCCCCAGCCC
>NW_007728729.1:216614-249747 GCF_000696425.1 Galeopterus variegatus | reverse complement strand
CCCAGCCCCAGCCCCAGCCCACTCACTCCCTCTCAATCTCCTCGGCTTGCGGGTGCTTGAGCCGCCGGGCCTTGTCCACATCCAGGAAGAGGTCCTTGAGCAGCACCTCGGCCTGCTTCAGGCTGCGGCCCGTCTCCTGCTGGTGCTGCAGGGCCTGGCTCTGCTCACTGTTCAGCCGGTCCTGTGGGCGGAGGACAGCGAGCCTTGTCTTCGCTGCTGTGGCACTGTGGGCCTGAGCCCCACCCTTGGGACCCCAGCTGCAGTGGCCAAGCTTGGGGCTTACACCAGGGAGTGGCCAGGCCCAGTGTATTAGGCTTCATGGCTGGCTTAACACCAGCACAGCCACGTTAAACCACTTTTCACACTCTTCCCCTGTCCCTTCTCTGCTCTGGGAACTGGCCAGCGAAATTCCTCATGACCGTTATCATCAAAGGAACGTCTGGTGGGCTGGGGGAGCCGGCTTCGGGCTGCAACGCTTTGCACTGACATAGTGGTGGCACTAATTAGAAGCCTACGCCCTAACCGACCAGATGTTAACAGCCCACAGGGGCTGTCACCTTGCATTCCACTGATTTTGAAATTGCCCATGACTCTGCCAGAACCCTCAGAGGCTCATAAACCTCCTGCTCTCCTTTGTTTGGGGGAACTGATCTGACTCAGTCTCCCCTCCGCGTCGGTGGAGAAAAGCCTCTTGGCTGAAATGGTGCCTGGCTCGAGTCTCTCCCTTTTCTCTGTCTCCCCAAACCTAACACAGTGCACCTGTGGGGCAAGCTGCAAGGATAATGGGGGAAGCCCGGGGCCCCTCCCCTTGGTCCCCAATGTTGGGAGCCCACTGTGTGTTTAGGGAGCGGGCAGTGAAGGACGAGGGTTGTCTGTCCCATCTTCACCCTCACCAGGGGCCACCTGCTGCATGAGCCTCACCTGCTGCAGCCTTTTCTGCGTCTCCAGGATGTCCCTCTCCACCTGGTCGGCATTGGCTTGCATGCGGGAGATGAGCAGGGCCAGTTCCTGGGTGGCAGCCCTGGTGGGTGTGGGGGACAGAGGGCAACATGGTAGAAAAGACCACCCTGTGACCCACCCAGGTGGGGTCCCTTGTCCTCCCTCCGACCCATCCCACCCTCCTCACTGCCCTGGAAGGAGGAGCCCATGGCCTGAAGGGACTCTCCTGCTGGAGACTGTGACATATTCAGTCCTGGAGGTGGGGGGAGAGCACTGTCCCCACATGAGGGTTCCAAAAGTGAGGGGGAGCCCATGGCCTGAAGGGACTCTCCTGCTGGAGACTGTGACATATTCAGTCCTGGAGGTGCGGGGAGAGCACTGTCCCCACATGAGGGTTCCAAAAGTGAGGGTCCCAGCTGTGTGTGGCTTTGGGGAGCAGGTGAGCCCTGGGCACCGCAGCCTCAGCCAACTGTCCTCCCAGCTGCCTGCCCGCTTCCTCGGTTGGTGGGCAGGTGGCCCAGAAGTATGTGAATCACCGACTCAGCTGCTAATACCTGAGGCAGCCTGGCTGGTCCCTGGGGAAGGGCCACTGGGCTGGCTGGGGCCGGGGAGCAGCAGCATGTCCTCCACTCCAGTTTCCCCCATCCCGGCTTGTTGCCCCCCCATCCCTCCCCCAGTCAGGGGGACAGCTGCCATCTAGAAGAGCCACGGTGTGGGGGCAGGGGGAGGCCAAGGGTTGCTGGGTTGTTGGGTTGCTGGGGCACCCCAACATTCTCCAGTTCAGGGGTTCATAGCCCAGATTGGGACCTAACTTGCTCTGGGTCACTCAGTCAGGAACAGAGGGTGAGCCTGCTGCCTGTTTCCATGTATTCATTCAGCAGCCTCTGTAGAGCACCTGCCGTGTGCATTCATTCAGCAGCCTCTACTGAGCACCTACTGTATGCTTACACTCCCTCTCTGTGGGTTAGAGAGTCAAGCAAACCTAAACAAAGGCAGATGGTCCAAGCCTCATGAGCACCGTGCCCTGCAGAAGTCACAGTCCTGGGGAAGCCTTCACTGGGCTGGAACCAGAGGTCAAAGGACGAGCCCCCCAGGCAGAGGGGCAGTGCCAGTGAAGACACAGAAGTCTGAAAAAAGTCTGTGGCCAAGACAGACTGGGTTTGATCCTTCTCCATCATTACTGCTGCGTGACCTTGGGCAAGTTACTCAACCTCTCTGTGCCCGAGGTTCCTCCCTTATAAAGTGGGTTTTAATAATAATATCTACTTCGCAGGGTTACTGTGAGTATTAGAAGAATTAATCCATGTGAAGTGTCCAGTGCAGAGCCTGGTGCAGAGCAGGACCCCGTACGTGTTAGTTTTTATTCCATTAGAGTGTAAGTGCCTTGAAGGCAGGGACTGTGGGTTCTGTTTATGGTGGAATCCCCAGTGCCTATAACAATCCTGGCACACAGTAGGTGCTCAGTAAGTATGTGCTGAATGAGTGGGTTGCACATGAGGGGAATGAGGAGCCCTCTTTTGGAGGTTGCAGCCAGACCCAACAGGACCCTGTGGACCGAGCTGCCCAAGCTGGGAACACACTGCCCAGGAGCCTGCCTGGAGATGGGGAGCTGTGGGCCCTGAGCCCCAGGCGGCCCGTCCTCAGGTGGGGCCTCCCAGGAGGGCTGCCCCACCAGGAGCTGCACACTCCACCCTGGGCTGGGCTGAGGTGCCCTAGGGAGGACAGGTCACTCCAGCGAGAGTCTTAACCGCTGTCTTCTCCATCCGCCCAGACGCCCAGCCCTGGCGTTGGTGCCTGATCCCTATCAGGGTAATGGGCACCCCCACCCCCACCCCCACACCAGCCTTTCATCTCTGCTCTTATCTCGACACCTGGGACCAAGACGGGCTGCCATCTCCACCTGCAGAGGAGGCTGAAGCCATCAAGCAGGAAGAAGGCAGCCAAGTCTGTCTGCAGAGAGCTGGGTGGCCCAAAGCAGGCACAGCACCCCTTCCACACACCCACAAGAAAAGGAACTCCCCAACTCCTGAACAAAACTACCAAGGCTGCGGTGGGGACACTAGGGAAAACTATGGCTGAGGCAGAGGGCACCACAGCCCCTGCCTCCCTGCACCCAGGTCCCCCCACTGTGCCCAAGGATTATCCCAGCCAAGTGGAGCTTGGGGACAGAGCCATGGATTGGGAGCCAGGCTCTCCTGTCTCCCAGACTCCCGGCACAGGCAGGAAGCTGTTCAGGCCCCTTTCTAGCACCTCACTTGCACAGAGGCCTCAACCCATGGCCCTCAGGCCCCCAGGACCCCCCTAGAGAATGTGGGGAACCCCAAGCCATCCCCTGCTTCCTGCCAGGGCTGGAGCTCAGCCTGGAACTCCTGAGGCAGGGAGAGTCCACCCTGGGGCCCCTTGGCCTTGGGACACTAAATGCCAACACTGGGCTGGCCCTGGGCTCCACGCTGCCACCACCAGGGGGCTGCAACATCTGGGCCCCACACCACCCTCATCCCACCTCCCAGGCTCCCCATACCCTGACCCTGCTCACCGGCTGTGCTTGCTGGGGGAGCCCTTTGGAGAGCCCTTGGCTGGGGACCCCTTGGGGGACCCCTTCCCCTGGGAGCCTTTGCTCAGCCCCTTGAACATGGTCGTAAGGCAGGTGCCAGCTCAGACTGGGCTCAGCTGGAGGAGGAAGGCAGGTGGGCAGCGGGCGTGCGTCTTCGCTGGCTGGTCGGTTGGGCTCTGGCGAGGTGGGGCAACTGGGCACCAGGAAGGCAGTTTCTGGGAGGCCCCTCCCTGCAGGTGAGGTGCGAGCTGCAGCGGCGCATGCACCTCGCTCACCGCGCCTGCACAACCAGTCTGGAAGGAAAGGGCACGGCCCAGAGGCGGGGCGCCGAGCCTGCCTGACTCCCACAGAACGTTTGGACTTGTTACACCCACATGCCCAGAGGGAGTGCAGCAGCGATCACACCCAGACAGAGAAACAGCCAGGGCCAGGAGGGCCGGGCTGGAGGCAGACAGCTGCACACATGCAGGCGCAGGCTCAGGGACACACCGGCTCAGCCAGGGAGGCCCCAGCCCAGTAGCGCTGGGTTAATGAGCATCTCCAGCCCGCTCCACTCCAAGAGGCCCCGCTACCAGGCAGGTCCCCACCTGGGGCCCATTCCCTGCCAGGAGAGGGGGGCCAGCCCAGGGCTCCAGGGCTCCGCTCACTATTCTCCACTGATGTGATGGGGCAGCGAGGGAGCATTCGTCTCAGACAGCTGGCACAAGGTACATTTCAAAAAGTGGGTACCACCGAGCCGGTTCCCCAGGACATGACCCAGCAGTTCCACTGCCCCATCTCCCTGGCTGGCTCAGGGTCATCCCATCCGTCCATGGCTCCAGAGCTGGATGTGTTAGGATGCGCGTCGCTGAACCCTCTGAAGATTCTAGGCTAGCTCCAGAGTGGCCTGGCCGCCCACTGGCCGCTCTCCCTGGGAGCCACCAGCATTGGCCTCAGGCGCCGCTGAGCCAGGCTCTGGCTGAGCCCACTTGGAATCCACTGCACTGGGGTTTTCCCACCGGCTCTGCACCTCTATGCTCCCCTCCCTGGAAATGGCCCCGGGTGGCTTTTACAAAGTCAGATTGAGTGGCTGACCATGATGCCAGTTTATTGGCCTTTTCCTCACGTTGAAGGCCAGGGATGCTGCCCCCTTGGGGTCTGCAAGAAGAGGGTGGATGCCCCCCACTGTTCCAGGCCCTCATTTCACTGGCCCTGCTCAAGAAGCCCCTTCTGTAGATGTGGAATCGTTCCCTGAACTCATCACTGAAAACCACGCAGTTGTGGCAGGAGGAGGGATTGAGGAGGAGAAGGTGGAGGGACACAGATGGCTGGGATGTTCTGGAAGCCTCACTGAGGACAGAATACATCCCACTGGCAGAGGAAGGTCCCAGCAGATTGGGGAAACCAGGGACAGAGGCCTGAGACTGGCCACATTTCCCAGTACGGCACAAAGGCCTGAGTCCACTGGACTTGGCCCAGGAGAGGGGACAGTGGCAGTGGGGGTGGGCAGGGCAGCAGGAGGCCCTGACAGAACAAATAGCAACAAGGAAACAAAATGATCCTCTGCTCCCTGCTGAGTGATTAGTGAGATGGCGCCAAAGATGAGAGGCCATCCCGTCTCCGTCTCCAGCCCCACTCTCCACTCCCTGCCTGCAGTCAGCTGCTCGTAGAAAGGGCAGTGGGGGTGGGCAGGGCAGCAGGAGGCCCTGACAGAACAAATAGCAACAAGGAAACAATATGATCCTCTGCTCCCTGCTGAGTGATTAGTGAGATGGCGCCAGAGATGAGAGGCCATCCCGTCTCCGTCTCCAGCCCCACTCTCCACTCCCTGCCTGCAGTCAGCTGCTCGTAGAAAGGGGCCATTTGTTTAAATGACTGCAGGGCCCAGGGTCAGCCCTCACCACCAGCCCCTCTTCTCAATCCCAGGAGTCAGCACAGCTGCCGTCGCTTTTGAGACTGGGCCCTCCGGGAAGGTGGTGGTCAGGCCAGGGGGAAAGATGTCCAGACTCCAGTCCTGGGAGCAGCTAGGGGAGAGGGTTGGGGCTCTGGGCAGAGGTCTGGAACATGAGGGCTTTGCCTGTCTCTGCAGGAGCCCTCCTAGAAATAGACGAGCACTCTAGGGGCCCTCACACGTCACAGAGATTAAGGGTTAATTGATTCACTGCAAGAAAAACCAGAGCTGACTTCCTGGTGTGACCGTCTAATGCCAGATCAAATCAGACCCAGCTCCCCAGATAAGGGCTGCTGGGCAGTGGGCAAGAACACCCCGGGCTCTGAGGCAATTTATCACTGCAGGACGCTCCTGCTCAGATGGCAGCAACATTGGCCCCCAAGAATAAAATGCAGGAGAAAGGACAGGGACACAGAAAGAGACGTGGCCATCTTCGTGCTTCACCTCTGGCCTCTGACCCTTTGGAGAGAGAAGAGAGTGTTTCATTCAGAAGGCCAGGGTGGGACTGACCCCCACCATGGGGACCCTCAATGCTCGGCTGTGAATGGCAGTTGAGCATTTGAAGGTGCCTGGTCCAAACGGACGTGCTCTGTGTAAAATTCACACTGATTTCAAAACTTCCTATGGAAAAAAGGTGTAAAATACCTCATTATTAATTTTTTATATTGATTACATGTTGAATGATATTTTGGATCTATTGAGTTAAATGTAGTTTTTAATTTCACCTGTTGCTTTTTACTTTTTTGAATGTGGCTACTGAAAGATTTAAAGTTTCAGATGGGAATTGCTGTGTGGCTCACATTAGAACTCTATTGGACAGCTCTGACCTGGAGCTGGACAGGGCGCCCCAACTTTCAACCTTCCCAGGCCTCGGCCCCTGCCACGCCTTCCCCCTTTGAAGGACCTGGCTTCTTGTCCTGCCCCTCTCCCGGTTCTGGTCTCCTGCTCTGTGGATTGAGAGGTGTGAGATCAAACGGTCCCCATGGCTCCCCCCAGCCCTGTGCCACTGTGACTTCCAGTGGCAGGTTCCTCCCATCGCCCCACCTAGAGCTCCAGGCTGATGTGGCAGCTCCCAGCTCCAGGGGCCTGAGGCCTGAGCCGGCACTGGAAGCCCGCACAGCCAGGCCCAAGGCTGCTGGGCATAGCCGGGCACACTGCAGCTGGACCACAGGGTGTCCACTCTCCTCCCACTCAGGGCACTCCTGCAGGAGGGCAATCTTCTCCCTGCTGAAGCAGATGGTGGCAACTGCCTCCTCTGTCCTGGGAGTCATACTCTGCCAGGCTCCCATATGCTACCTGATGAGGACAGGCTTCACCGCCTCTGGAAATTGCTCTGTGTTTGTACAAAAGCTCTGTCACCAGATCCTGAACTGGTGGACTGAAGCTGAATGATAAACTGCTTTCCTCACGCTTTCCTGGCCCGCTGAGGAGTGGAGGCGCCTCCACCAGCTGGACCTAGAGAGGACACAGGACGGGAGTTCAAGGCACGAGCTTCCTTCCATCGCCCACAGGCGCAGGGTCGGGGGGAGTGCAGAGGCCACAGCCCCGGGAGTCAGCAGGGCCTTCTGGAAGAGGCTCTTCTGACTGCAAATCTGCTCAACAAGCTTGGCAAAAAGAAATGTTGAAGGTCTGCCTGGAGAGAAGCAAAAGGTGACATGGCCCGCCTAGCTAGAGCAGAGCAGGGAGGGACAGAAATGGTTATTCCAACTTTTAGGCCTTTTACAGGTAGGGTCTAGAGGAAACAACTAAAAAGACCCCCCAAAAAACAACCAAACCCTATGTCAACAAGTAAGATTCCCCATACCACATGGCAAGAGACAGAACACAGCGGGGACCCCAGGAGTCTTCAAGTCCAAGGCTGCCTTGGGGTGTCGATCCCTCCCTAGGAACGATCCCTCTTCCCTAGCCTTGGGCCACAGCGGCCAGCCCCAGTTCACTTGTGGCACTGGTGTCTGGGCAGCCCAGCCACCACCCACTGCACAGCAACCCCTACATCCAGAAGCTGGCAGCCCGCCCAGTCTTGCTCAGGACCTGCTGGGCCTCCAGGTTTCTCCAAGTTGCCCATGGGCTCTGGGCCTCTCTGCCACCTTTAAGACAATGACTGCTCTTAATTACTGGGTCTAGGAACCTGTAGCCCTATTGTGGAGAAGTTCAGGTTTGACGAAGGTGACTAATAACTGTGTCCATGACAAGGTAAACAGCCCAGCCCGGCAGCTGGAGAAAGTTCTACTGGCTGTACTGAAGCGCAGTCCCCATTCACTGGCCTGAGGAAGAAAAAGGTTTATAAAACAAATACACAAACACAAAAAGGAAAGAGCAAACTAATAACAGTCCTCGCAGCGGAGGGGCAGGCCTGCCTAATCTTTGTTGCCGGGCAATTGGAAAGAGGAGAGGAAGCTGCCGAGCACAGCAGGGAAGCTCGTTAGAGTCACCCTGCTGCCCTGGTGGCATTGTCATCTCAGCAGGACTCAGCTTAGGGAAAGGGACAGAGAAGGGCAAAGGCTGGCTCTGAGCGGAAGGGTCTCTCCCTCCTAAGCTACGTTGGCAGCCCACACTCACCATCCTGGGCAGCAGCTCACTGCAAGGCTGCGGTGAGAATGTGTCTCTACACCTTCCTCCTAGTAAATTTGAGAAACAGATGCCCCTATTTTACAGGTGATGGCATCTGCTCAGAAGCTAAGCAGGTTGTGCAGGGCCATATAGCAATAAGCACTGGGGCAGGGATCCATATGCTTGATGGACCCTGGACACCTGCTGTCCCCACTATGTGGCTTTTTGGGCAGCATGGAAGGCCTTGGGTGGCCGGACCTTCGCCCAGCCATACCCCCTCTATTCCACCGGTAAACCAGTTTCACAGACCTGGGTACCTGCCTGTTGTTGTACCTGCTTCTTGCTAGAAGACCCCTGGGAAAAGTTCAGCCTGATAGAAAGGATGTGATTCTTTTCGAAGTGGGGAGGATTTGTTCAACCACAGACTGAGCAGAATGTAGCTGCAGTTAATGGAGGTGAACAAAACCATTTGCTGAAAACAGGGACCACAGAGAAAGAAGGCTCCTTTCAACACAATTCCCACACAATTGAAATCACCATGGCAAAGAGATGGCTGAAGGAGAAGAGCAGTCCGATTGCCTTGAAGTTCGCAGCAGGTCTCTGCTCTGGCGTGGAGCTGCTCCACAGACGGCTGGTCTCCGATGGGGTTGTTCCAGGGCTGTTAAGGCGGATGTGAGAACCCTGTCCGCAAAGTAAAAGCCCAAAACACCAGGGCTTAGATCACAGCCCCTAACTACTTGAAAAGGTCTGACAACGGTCCCCATGAGTATTCCATCATTATCCGTCATTTGAGATGATATTTTCTCTAACTCGTACCAAATAATACCTCTCGCTGACACTTGCAGAGCCCTTACTGTTCCAGGTGATGCTTAGAACAGAGAGCAGACCCACTGAGGCCTGGGACTGTTTCCACGCATGGATCCCACAGCCAGACTTCTGGTCCATCCCTGGGAAGTGCCCCTAGCCATGGCCCCTTCCAGGCTCTACCTCCGGCACCCACCTGCACAAGGGCCTCTAACATCTAACAGACCAACAGGTTAGATTATTCCAGCTGGTGTTGTCAGGATGCGGACAGTTTCCAATTTATTCTGTCTTGGAACATCGATAAATCTTACAGCTAAATCTGGTTTCCATCTCCTCTGTAGCAATAAGTGTCTTCAAAAGAAAAATTAGAACCAACACATATTTTTGCTATCTTTGGATATTTTCCTAGCCCTCTGAGTGTTCCAAGCCTTTCAAGGCTGTAGACAGCAACGTGCTGTTTAGAATTCTGTGATCAATTAGCTTTTTTGTGTAATTAATGATACCTTGTGTGTGAAAAATTAGCATTGCCACAGTGATGACAGTGAACAGAAGGCGTCAGCCTTCCTCTCCTAAAGGGGGTGAAGCCATCACCTCAGCATTTGGGAGGAAAGACCTGCTTTGGTCCAGGGCCATTGTGGGTTCAGGGGTGCACTTCTGTGGGCCATCACCTCACGGCCATGGTGAAAAGCTCAGGTTGTCACCAGGGGAAGGAGACAGGAGCCAAGCCCAGAAGAGTTTCATCTGAAACTGGGAATCCAAGAATTCTCACTTGACTTAATGCAAAACCAGAGAAGAGACAGTACATGGAAATATATGGAAAAGAGTAAAGCCCGGAGACTGAGCAGCGACATGCCAGCACCTTGGCCACCTCACACTCCCTCTAATGTGTTTCCCGACAAAACCCACAGGGCTGGCCTCGAGTGGTTGTTCAGCTTGAGACCATCACAGGTAGGAAAATGAAAACCATTCACATGGCAGATCTCAGGCAGGTCTGAAACACAGAGAGACTGAGTGGAGCTTCTCGATATTGGGAGATGGAAGACTTCCAGAGTCAGACCTGCTGGCAATTCCAGAGTCCATCCTGGAAGGGGGATGTGAGCCCACACAACCGGAAAAGATCCATTTAAAACAGTGCACACCCACTCAGGGCACCGTGAGCTCCCACTTGGGTCCCTGTTCTGTGGGAAGGCAGGACCATGTGGCCTCTGAAGTGTCCTCCTGTGCAACTATCCAGCAAACAGTGTGCTAGCCCCAGGGCCAGCGGGGCCTCACACGGACTCTATTCCCATAAGAGGCAAAGCCACTTCCTGGGTCTGAGGACAGGATGGGGTCCCGTTTCTGGTGTTCTGTCCCTGGGACAAGCCTGCTTAATGTCCAGGATCCTGTGTGAAGGGATGTGTGAGCTCAGAGACTGCAGCCCCGCCAGGTTTGTCTTGTTATGTAAATATGTGATTTTAACACTAAACATAGTGGTCTAAATCATCTTGTCATAGCCTCATGGCTGACAACAGCCAATACTACTCAAAGTGCCTGGCAGGTCACGGGGAGGAATGAAATTTCTAGTGTGGCCATGAGAGAGACAGACAAAGCATTAAGCAATCTTAAAAAGGTGCAATCAGAATGATTTGCTGCAGTCAATGAGCAAGACAAAGGGACATCTTGAGGAAGATGAGGACAAACAGCCAGAACCCTTACAAACTTCTCCAGCCCCGCACCCTCACATTGTGAGGGACACTGGGGCAAAGCAGGCTGCAGACTACCTGCCTGGTGGGGTCTTGAGTTGGGTTCTTGAAGCTGGAAGACGGCCCGGCTGTCAGCACAAGCCGAGGAGATGGAGAACACAGGCCTACAGCCCTGGGGCTGCCAAATGCACTAGGGACGGGGGAAGAGGGTAAGGGTAAGAATGAAGCCCCCCAGCGTTCCTTCAGCCCATCAGTGACACTGACCTGAGCCTCCAGGACCAAAACCCAGGACCTCAACCTGAGATCAGTATCTGTGCTATACCTTCAAAGGGAGTGGGAAGGATACTCCTAAACTACATGGCATAAGTGATGAAACTTTCAATAAACAAAAAGAAATGAGCTTCCTGAGGCTCTCTGACCCAAAGCAAATCCCAGGGGAAGAGAGATCCAGTCTCCAAGCATCTTGATTCCTTGACAGCATACAATCCTAGCAAGTCCAATTTGTCTTCCCACCATCCTTTTCTAGCTCCTGGCCATCCCTTCCTGCAAGCTGCCGGGAATCCATTCTGAAATAACTCCCAGACCTTCAGCCAGTCAGCCTTCTCTTCAAGCTGTCGAGTCTGCTCGATGTCTGAATACATCTATGCCAAGGTTTCTTCGTGGATTTTCCTTCCTATGGGACAAGTGAGTTTTGACTTCCAAAGGGACTCAGAGGTGTCATGTATATTTCACGTTTAAATCACTTTTATTCCTTGCTTTCTTTACATTGGTTTGTGACTTCTATTACTGATGATATTATAGAAATAAAAAAGGATAACTAGGGAAAAAAAATAAAAGGGTAAGGAAGGACACGATCAAAATGTAATGGCATCTAAGAATTACAGACTGGGAACTCGTTTTAAAAACTCGAACACATCCATATTTGGCATCAACCATACCCACTTGCCAGGAAGACAGGATACACTTGACCTCACAGGGTCATACCACCAGGTCCCCGAGGAGAGAACTGAGATGGATGTGACGGAGAGCATGTAAAAAATGGGCACAGTCTCCATCATCTTTGCCTTTTAATACAAGATTTGGTTTCATCATTTCTGAATGTGACATATTTCTTTTAAAAATAGAGCTCTCTGCTTGTTCTGAAACTTCTTAAAGTTCACTTGGAGGTGAAGGGCAGTAAGGCTGACCATAATTCTGGGGTGACATTGCCAGTGTTTCATAGTCGTGGACAAAATCTTCAAGAGATTCTGGATGCTCACAGCAAGGATGAGTTCATTGCAAATCTGTGGTACTGAAGAAACAGGACAAAATGCTCCAAGGCCCCATCTGTGCCTGCTGTGGACTCCCTGCGCACATTACTGACAAAAGGTAATCAGTCATGGCTCACAGGGGACCAGGCAGAAGCGGCCCCTCCCGAAGGAGGTACAGGAGACAGAGTGACCCTGCACATGTCTACCAGAGGATGATGGGGCCTTCTAACACACTGGTTAAGAATGTGAGGGCACAAATACACAAGACGTAGGAACGCAGGGCTGAAGATGTTAAGCTCCTACCCTGGGCCAATGTAGACCTGGGTTTAATATCATGGAACTTGCTGGGATTTTCTCACAATACAGATTAAGAGTCAGAATCTCCCCCTGCCCCTGAGGAAGAGCCTGGTTAGCTCCTGAATCCAAAGATCCCCTTGATGTATCCGGTGAGGCCACTCTTGGTTTTCTGCTCCAACTTGTCCTCAAGGGGTGGGAAAGCCACATGGTTGAGGGCCAGGTCAAAGAACAAAGGCTTGCAAGGGATGGGCTGGAATCCTGGTGGGAAGTGCACGAGGTTGGCTTGCTTGGTGACGAGGGAAGGGTCCAGGCAGAATGTTTCAAACCGTTCAACCAGAGGCTGGAAGTCAAATCAAAAGGAGGAATCCAAGCATTAATCACAGGAGACCCTCAGGGGAGCCTTCGCTACGCGCCAAGTGCCCAGCTTGGTGCCTTCCATTTGCTATCTCATTCAATCCCCACCATGTCCTGCAAGGAGCTGCTGTCATGTCCCTGTCTTATAGGTCAGAGTCACTGAAACCTAGAGAAGTTAAGAGAGGGCGGGTCTGTTGGCCGTCTGACATAGAGTTCTTTCTTTCTTTCTTTCTTTTTAAAAAAGATGACCGGTAAGGGGATCTCAACCCTTGGGCTTGGTGTTGTCAGCACCACACTCAGCCAGTGAGCCAACCAGCCATCCCTATATAGGATCCGAACCTGTGGCCTTGGTGTTATCAGCACCGCACTTTCCCGAGTCCCGAATGAGCCACGGGCCGGCCAAGAGTTCTCACCCAGGGTGCTACTCGGCACAACAAGTCGTTCTCAACCCTTGGACCTGGGACGACCTAGACACCTAACAAACTTTATACAGGCAGCTTTCAGCTCTTTAAGTAAAAGAAGGGAAGTAGGAGGTTTCCTTAGAAATTAAGAGTTCTCCACTCTACAAACGGTTATACATTTCTATTGAGTTACTAATCCTACTCTTTATTCCTCAAAAGCCACACAGACTTACCTTATTGTCCTTGACCTGGAAGGAAGTCTCTGTTTGATGGGAGTCATTAGCATCTGAAAGTTTCACAGAGATTCAGTGAGAAGAGACACTTAGAACACTACAGTCACAATTGAGGCCTATCACATACTTGACTTCTACACCCCTAGAGCAAAGGTAGCCAGCATGTGGGGAAGTTAGCCCTCTCGCTCCTGGGTCCAAATTCTGCTGAGAAGTGGTGTAGAGAGACAAGAAAGCCCAGATCCAATGCTGTCAGCCCAGGGAAGCTAGCACAGTCGTACTGAAGATAATACAGAAGACAGAACAATGGTGTTTCTCTAAACCCTTCTACAGAATTCGATGCCTAATGTGGCAGAAGTAAAAGCAGGACAAAATAAAAATCTTATAATAGATTAAGCAAAACAACTGCTTTCAGTCTTAAAATAGTAGTATAGGGTGTGGGAGAGAAGAGGTATGGCAGGGAAGAGAAATCTGGGCATACAGGGAGCAAACACCAGGCAGGGAGCTCACCTAGGATGGCCGCGGCCTGCAGGGAGCATTTCTCTGAGCGCACTTGCGCGATGAGCTCTTGCACATCAGGCAGGTCCTGTAATGATTTAGAAAACGTGCACTCACGCGCAGGGGCCAGGCCAGAGAAGCACACCAAACCAACCTGAGTTAAGTGATCCCACTGGTATTTTCACAGGATTTTAACCTTTTTAAAGGTTATCTCTATTAAAAACAAACAAAAAAACTAGCCTGTTGCAAATGGGAAAAGCCATGCTATGACTTAAATGATAATGCCTAGAAACAGTAATGATGATAATGATAATATTCATAAATAAATTTATCATACACTAAACATATTATGTGTCAGGTATTGTTCTAGGAAGTCTACATAACTGCTAATTTAACCTTCAGGATAATCCTGAGGTAGTCTGTACTCCCATTTTACAGACGAGAACACCGAAGCATGGAGAGGTTAAACGATGTGCCAGTCACACTCCCAGTGGTAGCAGAGCTGGGATTCAGACCAGGTCGTCTGGCCCAAGGGCCTAGGCCCTCAACCACTGCATCCCACCGCTTCTACATGGGTGAGGCAATTCTCTTGGCCTCAGTCTCTTCCTGCATAATGGGAACGACCTGATAGGGTCTGCATACCAGACGCCTTCCTGTCTCCATCTCTGACACTTTCCCCCAAGACCATTAGGCCCTATGGTCAGATGAGTATTTGTAAAACACCTTTTTTTCCTGAGTTGAACAATTCACATTGGTTTACCCGATATGACGTCCCACTGTGGCAATGCTGCCACCCCTGCTCCCCAGCCCCACCCCATTCTCTTCTCCTCTCTGCCTTGCTTGAGGCCTCTCTTACTTCTTTTGTATGCACAGATGGGCTCCTGCATGCAAATCCTGCAACAAAACCACCAGCTCTTTGAAGGCAGAAACCAGGTTCATTCCTCATCCCTCGGGGGCCTAGTGTTCCTCCGGGCAAACAGCAAGAGCCCCTAGCAGCAGCCCTCACACACTGGCTTGTGACTACATTAATAACAGTAACCTTAGTTTGCTTTTCTAAACAGTCTCTACTTGTAAAATATACAAGGGTTCCTTGAACCAGCCAATGTTTTAGTAAGCTCTGCAACACTGCAGCAGTCCACAAGCTTAAGGAGCTAGTTGTCATTCAACAATCAGGAAAATAAAGCAAGCCAAGGAGGAGGAAGGGTGCTCAAAACGCCTGGAGGTCCTGTTAAAATGCACGTTCTCTTGAGGACTGCATTTCTACAGCTCCGATGCTGCTGGTCTTGGACACACTCTGTGCGGGGAGGCTTCACCACTGGTTCTCAATTTTTCTGCACCTGAAGTCATGAGGGTCTTTTAAAAAACTCAATGCCCATTCCAGACCCCACACCAATTAGAACCAGAATCTCGGGAGGGGGGGGCGAGGTGAGATGCAGACATCTGTCTTTTAAATCTTCCCAGGCAATTCCAGTGCATAGCCAAGTCTGAGATCAGTACTCCAGGGCTTTTTTTTTTAACCAGAGAAATGGCTTTCCTTCTTCATATCTAAATCCTGCTCAGGCCTGGGACACAGACATGAGTTACACAGCCTGCGGCACTCGGGCAGCCAGGGACACAGCAGGTCCTATGGGTGACCAGGGAGGACCAGCCCAAGAAGGAGTCAAGCTGTCTTAGCCTCACAGCCCTACACAGGCTCACTATATAACTTCCCAGGGTTTGGAGGAGAGGCCAATATCTCACCTTTAGGCTGTTCTTGAAGGCACCTGCATCAGAAGTCACTTCGTTTGCATATTTCAGGACTCTGTCATACAGGACAAGGGCTTCGCTCCACTTCTTCACCAACACGTAGGACTGAGCAATGAAAAAACACCTGATGGGGAGGGGAAAAGAGCCACAGTATTCTAAAGCAACACTTACCCAAGACCACGACTTTCCCTGCAGGTTAGGCTAAACCATAAATTTGGAAACAAGTTTCTTTCTTTTTTTTTTTGTTTTTTAAAAGATGACCGGTAAGGGGATCTTAAAACCCTTGACTTGGTGTTGTCAGCACCACGCTTTCCCAAGTGAGCTAACCGGCCATCCCTATATGGGATCCGAACCCGTGGCCTTGGTGTTATCAGCACCACACTCTCCCGAGTGAGCCATAGGCTGGCCCGGAAACAGGTTTCTTAACTAAGGATCACTGCATGGGAGACTCCCTATACCGTAAATGTCCAGGTTTGCCAGGCTCCCCGGCAGACTCTTCCCAGCAATCAGAGATGACCATGTAGGTCCAACCCTGTCTTTACTGGCTGACTCTTCAAAGAAGGGCAGTTCCCAAAAGCAGCATGGTGGAAGCCAGGGACAGGCGAGGAGGAGGACTGCTGTCCGGCAAATGTTAATCCCACCCACTACTAATAGTTTATATGTCCAAGTCATAATCATTCCTCTCGGTTCATCTCTTTTTCAAAAACCGAACCGACAGGCGAGGAGGAGGACTGCTGTCCGGCAAATGTTAATCCCACCCACTACTAATAGTTTACATGTCCAAGTCATAATCATTCCTCTCGGTTCATCTCTTTTTCAAAAACCGAACCCAAACAAGCTTCTCTCTAGGCAAAATTCCCCTACTGGGCTCAACAGAACCTGCGTGCTGCTGCCCCTTGACAGGACAGAAGGGGCCACATGAGTGAAGATGGGGTGTCCTGGAGGACCAGGGAGCACTGGAGTTGTGAGGGCTGGCAGAGGAAGGGCAAGAATGCACAAGCTGTACTCTGTCATTCTGTCTAGAGCCCATCTTGCAGCCCAGCCCGCTTCCAAGTTACAAATAACACGATTCATTCAAGAAACTGAGAATTTCAGCTTTATCTCAATTCAGCTCAGGTTCCCTGAAATGGTTATTCTGGTTCTGCTAATTAACACCCTTTTCAGGACTTGTCCCTTTTCCATTGGGAGGGAGGAGGTAGTGAGATAGGACAGAATAGGGACACGCCCTAGGGAGGCTGCTCATAAATATTCACACTGGATCACTAGCCTACTCCTTGATTTGCAGTTAATGAACCCATAATGAGCTGAGGACAACTTAACCATCCTACCAATGAGCATGCTACACCTGGAACTTTGCAGTTTACAAAACTCGCAGCATCTGTTCACTAAGAGGAACACAAGTGCAGACAACTGCTACATGACTTTCCACCCTGACACTAGACCAGAAAGGACAAAGTAAAGGGAAAAATGACTCCACTGCGCATGACCAAAAACTTCAGAAACTCAGGGACGCATGACTGGAAGCTGATACAACTTCGCATCAGCCTGTTAGGCCTTGATTACCCTAGATCCTCCCCTGCAGCTGAATATTCCTCCTCTTAGTTAGGACAGAGAAACACTCCTGTCCCGGAACAACATATAAACCCTCCCCCGCCTGCGCCCGCTTCTGTGCATACATTTGCTTTACAATAAAGTCCTATCGTTTGAATGTTCCGTCTGTCTGTCCCCTTCCTTTTCTTTCACTGAGCGGGTGCTCACTGTGTTGCGGACTTCATTCAGTCCCGTGAAAGGTTCTCCTTCACAGTTTGACCAAGAACCTGGAGCTGCCATCTGGCAAGAACATGAGGCGGAAGGCAAGTTTAATGTGTGTGTGCCCCAACTCCCCCTGACCTATCCAAAGAGCAAACAAGGCATGCTGGAAACTACTAGCTGCAACCTTTAGTAGAGATTTCCCTTGAACGTCCTGGGCTGAATATTCTCTGGTCACAGGCAAGGTAACCATACGGTTAAGTGCCAACGACTCCATTTTCCAACAGACGGGACGTTCTCCCAATGCTTACAGAGGCACTGGGAGGCAGAAGAATGCCCTGTCTGTCCCACGGGATGTTACCTGTAAGCCTTGTACACCAGGGTCTTGAGGCCTATCTCTTTGTGGAAGGCTTTGTCCTCCTCTAAGCCAGGAAGCTGGAGCAGTTCCACCAGATTCTGCACAAGATATGCAACAAGAAAACTCATCAAGAGAAGGCCTCAGATTGAGTTTTTGACAGAAGACCTTGTGAGAAAAGTCTTTGAAGTGTGACTTGGTAGCAGCCACACCTGGTGTCACCTTCATTCCCCTCTCTGATACTGAAAGCCTATTGCTCAACTCACATCTCACCTACCTTCGGAGACTTCTCGGAGCATCTCAGCTGGAAGGGACAGCTTCCAGCTCTGAATTTTCATTTCAGAGCAACCCTTGGTCAGGATCTACACAGATGCCTTGTTTTTGTGTACGTGCCTCACAATCATACTGACAAGCTCCCAGTGGGCCAAGCAGGGTGGAACTCAGGTCTCAAAATGCTCCACAGCACCTTGGAGAGTATCTTATACAGGTGAAGTGCTCAGTGAATACCTGTAGGTTTACTAGTCTCTACATTATCAATGTGCCTGAAATATCAGGGTTCACAGACTGCTGAACCAGTACAAAACCTTTGACTTTTACCGAGCTACTAATAGCTCCTGGATGTCACAGCCCTTTCGTTATGCAAAGTTAAGCTGCTTTATATCCAACATAGGTAAAGGCCAGGGCTTTGCCTTCCCAGCCCTCAGGAGTCACCTGCAGAATGATGTCATAGAGCCGGATCAGGTCCTGGGGCCGGGGGCAGCGCTTGCTGTCATCTTCCGGCTGTTGCTGCAGCAGAGCCTTCTGCAGACCTTTAGCCATGCTCTCATTACGCTTGATTGCCGTCGACAGCTTGATGTGAGTCAGGTAGCTGGAACGTACCACGTCAGCTCAAGTTACGCTCAGGGAGGCTGACAGTCTGGGAAGAGTACTGGACTATGAGTTGAGACTAACCAAGGGGAAGTGTCGGGGTGAGGGCATGCCAGACAGCAGGGCCATTTGGCCTGGGCCTCAAGCCCAAGGGGCCCTCAATTTGGCTGCTATTCAGTGGCAAATTTGCAGGGGATCAGCATGAGACTTTGTCACAGGGTCCAAGGGTGGCATGCCAGTTTCTAGAACAAGGAACTAGATTAGTCCTTGTTAGACCTACATTATAAGGTCAGTGTGCTCGCATTATAACTACCCGACTCATGTGATGAACTCTTTTCAGAAAACAGTGAGTCGGTCTCTTTGGATGCTCATGCATACTAACAGTGTGTATATATTGAGGAGACTATGCATGACACCTGCTTATTTTAACTGTACCATCAGGTGAGCCCCTTAATATGTGGGGATAAAAACATGGTAACTGTTTAAAAATCTGTTTAAGAAGCATTCAGGCCTCTAGATCCCCATCCTACTCTGACAGAAGACTGGAGGCCATCCCTTGGAGAGGACTCAAAAGAGGCCTGTGGCCAGGGGATACAGGCATAGCTGAGAACAGGGGTTCCATAATGAACACAGGATCAAGGGATGGTCAAGTTCTGAGTGCTGACCCCTGGCCTTCTTCTCTACTAAGCTTCAAGAACAATAGCAGCCTGTGGTATTCCAGGTTTCTGACCAGCCCAAGAGAAAAAACTCTTGGAGATTCTGGATTTGGGGTGCTTGGCAGAAGACAGAGCCAGATGCCTCCAGTAAGACCCACGGATAGTGTGCCCACACACATGCACAGAGCTCCCACACAACAGGCCACATTCTTCAGCAGGACTGGGTGACCAAGGATCACCAGACACTGAAGGAAAACATCTAACAAAGAAGAGGCCAAAACCAAGGGGGAAAAGTGAGCAACCTGGAGGGACCAGACTTTGCAGGAGAAAACTTCAAAAAATATATTATTAATCCCAGAAAGATAAGGAAAGACTTTGCAGATATGAAATTAGAATGAGTCTATTTTAAAAAATGATATTTGAAGAACATAAACAAGCTCTTAGATGGTATCAGAAAGACTGTGTAAGAGTTGGTCGGGAGGTCAAGAAAGGTCAGGATGTATAGAAGGAGCACAGCAGGTGAGATGGGGCTATAGTGGAAAGTCGTACAAAATGACTAAAACCCCAAATCAAGAAGTAGCAACATACACATGTCATTTAGAGATAAAAAGGTAAATACCAAAAGAATTTGTTAAAATAATTTTAAATGGCTGCTTCGGAGAAATGGGAGAGAAAGTTAGCGACTAAAACCCCAAATCAAGAAGTAGCAACATACACATGTCATTTAGAGATAAAAAGGTAAAAACCAAAAGAATTTGTTAAAATAATTTTAAATGGCTGCTTCGGAGAAATGGGAGAGAAAGTTAGCAGATGGATTTTCCTAAAAAGCTTTGCAGAAAAAATCAGACTCTCAAAACAAAATAACTGTTATACACAAAATGATATAGGAATTTAGATACAGCTTTACAATTATATTAAAATATAAAAGCTGCTTGATTCCTGATTCAATCAATTTACCCCAAATCTGGCCTCCTGATCCAACTTGAAGTCCATGATCCTGATACTAGCTAGATGTGAAGGCGGATGATGAATCCACGGGTAAGGGGGCTTCAAAATTTCAAAGTTTCAGGGCTGGCCCGTGGCTCATTCGGGAGAGTGTGGTGCTGATAACACCAAGGCCATGGGTTTGGATCCCTATGCAAGGATGGCCAGTTAGCTCACTTGGGAGAGTGTAGTGCTGACAACACCAAGTCAAGAGTTAAGATCCCCTTACCGGTCATGTTTTTTTTTTGTCTCTTTCGTGACCAGTAAGGGGATCGCAACCCTTGGCTTGGTGTCGCCCACACCGCGCTGAGCCAGTGAGCGCACCGGCCATTCCTATATAGGATCCAAACCCACGGCGGGAGCGTCGCTGCGCTCCCAGCGCTGCACTCTCCCGAGTGCGCCTTTTTTTTAAAAAAAAAAAAAAAAAAAGAAAGATATTATCTATTTCAACAACCTGAGGAGAAAGATGAGGTTCCAGGAGATTAAGTTATGTGTTTGTAGTTAACAGCCACAAAGAGTCAGGAATTAATCTAACTTCCTAACCTTGAAAAGACACTCCGAAAACTTCAGTAGGTCTTAGGAAACTTTTGGAAAAAAAATTTTTTTAAAAAAGATGACCGGTAAGGGGATTCGAACCCGTGGCCTTGGTGTTGTCAGCACCACGCTCTCCCAAGTGAGCCACGGGCTGGCCCTGGAATAGATAATATCTAAGGGCCATTCTTGCTTGATATTTTATGCATATGAGTCATCTGGCAGTCAATCTGACATTCACATAAAACTACATTCCCTAAGAAAGTGAGCTAACCGGCCATCCCTATATAGGGATTCGAACCCATGGCCTTGGTGTTATCAGCAACACACTCTCCCAAATGAGCCACGGGTGGCCCTCAGAATTTCAGTTTTACAAGATGAAAAGCATTCTGGACATGGACGGTGGTGACAGCTGCATAACATTATGAATATATTTACAACCACTGAAATGTACACTTAAAAATGGTTAAGATGCTAAATTTTATGTTATGTGTATTTCACCACAATAAAAAAGTACATTTTAAAAAGAGACAATACTTGATTAACTATCGAACAAAAACGATAGCTGCACATATCAGACGTTTAGAGAATACAGAGTTTCTTGTGGACCGGGCTGGTGTAGGCATGCCTATCAGAGATGGTAAGCTATGAGATGGACCTTGAAAAATAGGTGAGGTTTGGAGAGATGAAAAAGGGAGGAAAGATTATCCAGGTGTGAAAAGGGAAAGCGGAATGAGAACAGTGTCACTGATGCACTCAGGTGGGAAGGGCATATTAAGGAGCTTCAGGCAGAAAACTCAGGGACTCAAGGGCCAGCCCGTGGCTCACTTGGGAGAGTGCGGTGCTGATAACACCGAGGCCACAGGTTCGGATCCCTATATAGAGATGGCCAGTTAGCTCACTTGGGAGAGCGTGGTGCTTACAACACCAAGTCAAGGGTTAAGGATGCACTCAGGTGGGAAGGGCATATTAAGGAGCTTCAGGCAGAAAACTCAGGGACTCAAGGGCCAGCCCGTGGCTCACTTGGGAGAGTGCGGTGCTGATAACACCGAGGCCACAGGTTCGGATCCCTATATAGAGATGGCCAGTTAGCTCACTTGGGAGAGCGTGGTGCTTACAACACCAAGTCAAGGGTTAAGGTCTCCTTACTGGTCATCTTTATTAAAAAAAAAAAAAAAAAAAAAAAGAAAGAAAAAGAAAACTCAGCGAAGTATAATGCTGGAGATGAGGTGCAAACAGCCTGGGGAAGGCTTGTACACCAGCTTCAGGAGTCTTCACTGCATTTGCTAGACCAAAGGTCTCTAAAGCAGGGTACACAAAACTCATTGACTGTTAGTATAAGAAGAAAATCAGAGCTTCTCTTTATATTTATCTCACTTTTAAAAACTTTATTTTAATACATTTCATACATTACACATCGGTTATATAATTTATAAGTAAACACATCAGAGGTACATGCTCTCAATTTTACTTGTGGGGTACATTATCATAAAAGTTTGGAGATCACTGCTCCAGACCTAGGAAATCACCGGGCTTCTTATAATCAGACAGTGAGATGGGATTTAGAAAGACTCAGTCTGTGTTTCTGGAAAGAAAGGCCTGGTGAAGGGAATAGAGACCAAGAGAGGAGAAGCAATTAGAAGACCTTTATAGTAGTCTGGGCGTAAGATAAAAGGCTGATTAGAAACAGGTGGAATCAAGACTAGGCGCATGGCATCACGAAGGGAGAATAAAGTGTTTGGTCCAGTGAAGAAAAATACAAAATGGTTCTGAGGGTTTCAGCCTAGTTGTCTGACTGGATTACAGTGATAATACAAGGGTACTTCAAAAAGTTCATGGAAAAATGGAATTAAAAAATAATTTGAGGGTTAGAGCGTAACACCAAGGTCAAGGGTCAGATTTGCATACAGGCCAGAAAAAGAAAAAATAATTCGCAGGGCCAGCCAGTTAGCTCTCTTGATGACAGTGCAGTGCTGATAACACCAAGGTCAAGGGTTCAGAACCCCATACAGGCCAGCTGTACCCTTCCCCCCACCAAAAAGGATAATTTGAATCTTTCCATCAACTTTTTGAAGACCCCTCATATTATCAGAAAAAGGGAGAACTGGAGAAGTCCACCCAGAGATAAGAATTTGAGACTACAAGCTTAGCGGGCAATATGTGAAACCATTAGGAGAAACAGGGTAGGGAGAAAGAAATCTCTCAACCTGATGGAGTCCAGAGGCTCTGCGGTCAGCTGACCACCCCCGCTAAAGAAAATAAAACATTGGCTAAGAGAATAACGCACTCATACCCCTGGGATCCCACCTGAGAACGGGACAGGACTGAGGAGGACCCCAACTGGATCAGCTGTAGCAGGAGCTGGGGGTTCAGCTGATGGTCCTACCTGATCTGGCTTGAGCTCTTCCCGAACAGCCTGGATGGCGTCCCGACACTCGCTGAGCATGGATTCAAACAAACGCTCCTTGGTTTCTTCGCTTTCAGCCTAAACAAAGGCAGAAGAGAGTAAGAGACTTTCTTTTGAGTAAACCGTAGTATTCTAACAGAAGGAGGACATATGAGCACTTTCATTCCCCCCACCCAACCTCACAGCACACACGCGGGCGGATACACAGGCGCGCCCTAATCAGAGGTCATTTTAACTGTTACTATTTCCCACCACGTGAGATTTTCTTACAGCCATATTCATGATTCACAAGGAAATGGGAATTATATGTTAAAAAGTAAACGTAATGAAAAAGTTGTACAACTGATTTGAAACTTTGTCAGGCAGCAGATGATTTCAATTTCTTCCTGTCATAGACCTTTCCACTACTTGTTCCACAACACTTCTACCTCTGCTCAGAACCAGCATCTGGCATTCCTGGAGGGGCCTTAAAGACCAGACTTGGGGCACTGCTCCCTCACACTAAAGCACGGCACAGCAGAAGTCTGTTTCCCTTTTTCCTTCCAGAACAAACTGTCAAGTTCTACTGCATGCCAACAGAATTGGCCTTTACAAATGTAACCCAACTTGCAGATTCTGAATTTCTTTTAGGGCCGAGCAAGTGATAAACATTACTAATCAAGACACAATCAAAAAGAGATCTCCTCTAAATATCATACTAAGTTACAATCAAAAAGAGATCTCCTCTAAATATCATACCTCTTCACCACACACATTCTGCACTCACATATTCCACATGGCCGACTCTGAGAACAATTTTTAGGGCACACAAGGTTGACAAGTATGACATGACAATCTTTGTACAAGTACTGGGCGTCACCCCTCTATACAGCTGGGGTAGGTGAAAAAGTGATTCATTGACTGAATTCCTGCCAAACCACATTATCGTCCTAAAGAATCTGCCTGAGCAGGTGGGAATGGACGTAAGGATGAAAGGAGATGAACTTGTGTCACTGGCAGAGCCAGTGTGAAGTTAAAACATCAACATTCCATTACTGTATTTGACTTTCCACAGAAACTAACATCCAATCTGAAAAGATGTCTTGACATTCAACTAACCTCTGAGAAAGCTCAAAAGAAAACACAGTGCTATCCGCTCCTTTAAGAGATGTTTGGGAGTGGCTTAAAGAAAAACTTTCTTCTTGTAAGAACTCTAATGTTTTTCCTAGTTTTCATATGAAAAAAATCTTCTCTGTAAATTACCCAATATAAATCAAACATACTTTTCTACTGATAAGTACTGGAGAGGCACAGTCATCCTTTACGTTTATTAAGGCAAACGTGGCCACCATTAACTTGGTGAAACACAAGAGCAGCGTTGTCCAATAGAACTTTCTGCAAGGATGGAAATGTTCTCTATCTGCACTGTCCAATACAATAGGCATTAGTCACACGTAGCTAATGAGCACTTGAAATTTTTATTAATTTTAAATAGCCATATGTGTCAAGGGGCTACTCTACTGGACAGTTTGGCTCTAGAGAAATACACTTTACAGAACATTGTTAAGCACCTCAATTTGGCAAGATCCTTTATAATCATTAAATCAAACTTGCTGGCCAAACTTTTCAAAGTGTTAATCTTGTGGAATGGTGTAGCTATATAATACTTAACAACTGCAATAAGATATGTTGGCCTGGCCTATTAGCTCAGTTGGATAGATGATGGTGCTGATAACACCAAGGTCTGGGGTTTGATCCCTGTAACCTGCCAGCCACCAAAAAAAAAAAAAAAAAGACACGTGAATCTGGAATACTTAACAACGGGAATAAGATATGTGAGACTTGGCACTGTTTAAGAAACAAAACAACCAACCACATACATACACCAGAGCCACATTATTAGCAAAAGGATGAGCTACAGCACCAGTTTCAATACCATGCAACCCAACAAATATGACTCCAACACCCTTTTTCAGATACATGGAGTTCAGCAATTGAGGCAATGGGTTTTACCCACTCAAAAGAGTAAACTTTGTTTCACCAGGCATGCAGCATCTGTATTCTTTCCTGTAGGTAGGGTATGGTTCAAATAAAAAATTAAAATCACGCTAAAATGCTAAATCCCTTTACTGCCACATATTACCTTTGTTCCCCCTGACTAAGTAAACCTCTGCATCAAGGTGCTGAACACAAGCAAACTTCCCCACTGCTTCCACAAAATCTAAGTTCCATTGGGAATTCTGCAAACGTCCTAAACAACAATGAAGGAAAAAGCACATCTGAAGGGCAGGACTTAAGTCAGTTTCTTTTGGCGCCCGCACTGCACAGTGACTCAGAGACCACCAATCTCTGAAGTAGAACATCTCATGATTCTCCCTGGGCAGGGAAAAATGTCTCCAAACAGCAAGTCTTAAATATATTTTGCTACGTACACTTTTATTCCATAAACCTCTGTTTGAGGCCAAGATGATTCCTGAAAGGACAATGGAACAAGAAACACCTCTCAACGTGTAGAGGCAGGACTCCTTAACACCTACACAGCGACCTTCCCCGTCAGCCACTGAACCAACAAAAATATCTTCCTAAATATAAGGAATTCTTATAACTCCCTGCATAAGAATTTGTGGTCTGGTGTCCTTTTCCCGAGGTGTGCCTATGATATAGAGAAATCTTAAGCCTAAAAGTAATGTGTTACTTATTAGTCTTAATAAATAAATTCTAGATCACGTTTTACAAAACTTGAAACATCCAGGATGTGCTTTTCTATAGTCTCTGATTTTCTTCTCAAGCAGTATCTCAAGGCTGACTGGTACAGAGGAAACTCAGCTGCTGTGTGTCCTGAGGTTACAGACCTCCTTCTATTAAAAACAGAATCCTAGATTGTTTTCACTTGTCTACAGAAATTGCTGGAAGGTGGTGGTGTGACTAAGAGACATTCAAGGCGAGTCTGACCACATTCCCCACCACACCCATAGGAGAACCCTGGTGATGGGAACAAAGCCTCACCCAGCCCAGTAAGGTCCAGGGAAAAACAAATGGAGATTTGGTAAAGGAGGAGACAAACCTCACTGGAGAACAGATTTTCTTTTTTAAAGAAGGTCTCAGGGCCAGCCTGTGGCTCACTTGGGAGAGTGTGGTGCTGATAACACCCAGGCCACGGGTTTGGATCCCTATATAGGGATGACTGGTTAGCTCACTTCGGAGAGCGTGGTGCTGATAACACCAAGTCAAGGGTTAAGATCCCCTTACTGGTCATCTTTGATCCCCTTACCGGTCATCTTTGAAAAAAAAAAAAAAGGTCTCCCTTTCACTTAAATATTAATTATTAATCAGATTTAAGGATAAGAATCATTAAGCCTGCAGATGCTTAGAACCTGCCCTCCCCCCAAAAAAGAGCTGCCTGAGAACATCCTCACATGCAACCACCAGTGACAATTCAGGAGTGATCAATTAAGAAAGCAAAATAAAAATAGTCTAGGCTGGCCCATTAGCTAAGTTGGTTAGAACACAGCCTTACAACACCAAGGTCACGGGTTCAGATCCCCACACCGGCCAGCCACAAAGGAAAAAAAACACCATTAAAAATAGAAAAAATAGAAATACAACCTAAAGTAAGTCAACATTAAAGATGTGAAGACAGGGCCGGCCTGCTGGCGCACTGGAGAGTGCGCCGCTTGGGAGCGCGGTGGCGCTCCCGCCGAGGGTTCAGATCCCCTGTGGAGACCGGTTCCCGCTCACTGGCTGAGCGTGGTGCGGGCGCGACACAGAGGGTTGCGATCCCGTTACCGGTCAGTAAAAAAGACAAAAAGGGAAAAAAAAAACCAAAAAAGATGTGAAGACAAAGCCTGGCGAAAGAGACTAGGGATTTTGCAAGTGGATTTTGGCAGCTGATTAAGTCTCAGATCAAGTCTTTTCTCCCTGAATTACTTTATCTCCCTGAATTATTTCTTCCTTCCATAACTTTCATAACTTCTATGCTATTTTAGTATTTAGACATCATAAGAACCTCTACAAGCAAGCAATAAGCTGGGGCTACCAAATTCTTGCATTCCAGTTCCTAGAAAGTGGCAAAAACCAATACCAGCTAGTTAAGAGAAAATGAAATTAAGTGCCTTGTATATCTCTAAAGCATAGTTCTTGGTTTCCAGGATAGAAAACAACTCAATATAATAATGAGAACTGGCCAAGCAGGTAAGGCCCACGCTATATCTGGCCAAATAAACTGACAGTGGCACCAAGGGGCAAGTGGTTCTTCTTAGGATTAACCTCAACTGGCCAAAGGGCATCTTTCCATATTTAATAACCTGTGGTTCATTCAACAGACATTTAATCATCTACAGTGCTAGGCCTGACATCTAAGGATTTAACTAGACCTTCTTTGACACTGTACTTGAATTATTTTACTTACCGGCTTGCTTTGGGGTATGTGTGATATAAGACATTAGGTATTCAACTGTTTTTAATGTTAAAACCTTACCAGGATGCCCTGGGGTTAGTGCACATTTTGCTTGACCTACATCCTTTACATCCACCATATTACTTAAAGGTCTACAATACTCAGAAGTCACCCTAAGGCATTTGTAAAATCCTTAAAAACCAGAGATAATTGTATACTGTACATAAAACATTAACCAGGCACATAATAGGAGAAAACACTCTGTATAAACATTAAAATAAGGGAATATTATACTATAAACTTTATGTCAATAAATTAAACTTACATGAAATTAATAAATTCCTTTTAAAAATAAGCCTCATCTAAACCGACACAAGATGAAATAGAAACTCTGAATAGCCTTATATGAGAGCACTTCAAAAAGTTCATGGAAAAACAGAATTAAAAGATAATATGAATCTTTCCATGAACTTTTTGAAAAGTTTCACATCTCTTAAGGGAATTGAATTTGTTTAAAACAGCAAAGAAATATATATATATTTTAACTTTCCCACAAAGAAAACTCCAGGCCCAAGGGTTTCACCAGTGAATTATAACAAACGTTTAAGGCAAAAAAAAAAAAAAAAAAAATTATATAAACTCTTTCAGAAAACAGAGACAGTTGGAATACTGCCAAACCTGTTTTATGAGGATTAGCAACCCTTATCTGAAAATCTGAAACCTGAAATGCTCCAAAACCCGAAACTGAGCATCAACGTGACACTCAAAGGAGATGTTATTGGAGCATTTTGGATTAGGGAGGCTCAAGCTATTAAATACAGTATCTGTAAATATTTGCAAATCCAAAAAAATCCAAAATCCAAAACACATTGGTCCCAAGCATTTCCAATAAGGGATATTCAACTTGTATAAACCTGATACCAAACCCTGGAAAAGACATTATCATACGAAAAGATAATTATAGGTCATTACTCCTTTTAAAATAAATGCAAAAATTCTCAATATATTGACAAATCAAATATACGAAAAGATAATTATAGGTCATTACTCCTTTTAAAATAAATGCAAAAATTCTCAATATATTGACAAATCAAATATACGAAAAGATAATTATAGGTCATTACTCCTTTTAAAATAAATGCAAAAATTCTCAATATATTGACAAATCAAATATACGAAAAGATAATTATAGGTCATTACTCCTTTTAAAATAAATGCAAAAATTCTCAATATATTGACAAATCAAATATACGAAAAGATAATTATAGGTCATTACTCCTTTTAAAATAAATGCAAAAATTCTCAATATATTGACAAATCAAATATACGAAAAGATAATTATAGGTCATTACTCCTTTTAAAATAAATGCAAAAATTCTCAATATATTGACAAATCAAATCCAGTAACATATAAAAAATATATCATAACCAAGTGAGGTTATCCCAGATATGCAAGGTTGGTTTAACATTAAAAATGAATATAATTCCCTATGTTAACAGGTTACAAATACTCTTCCCCCTTCAGCCTTTATCTTTCCAAATTGAAAGGTTTAATACTTTCTCCATATGGTGCCTTCCAATCCTTTAATTTTATATACACTTCAAACACTCCATTGTATCTTATATGTAATATTAAAAACCTGTATAATATTCCTAGTGAACCGGCACAGAACAATTTTTACTGGTACAGGAGAAGATCTTATGTTAGGTTTCCTAACGACCCAATTTGACTGAGGAGCGGCTTCATTCAGCAGTGAAAGCCTGCAGCAGCTGGGACACGAAACCCTGGCTATTGATCCTGACTTACCCTCAAAATAAAACCTTGGACCAACCCTCCTCCATGGATTTGCACCAAACATGTCCAGTGGGAAGAGCTCTGAACCTTGTGTGCAGAAGTACTGGTATGTTTTTAAATTTAAGAACTGAAGCAATGTAAGAAAGACATAGAGGATAATGGGCTTAAATAGATGCTGAAGATCTCTGGAAAATGTTCAACACAAAATGTATCACCTTCATTACTGAGCTTTTACATTACTGCAAGGAGCTGTTCATTGAAGGTTTGTTTTCTTCTTGAAAAGGACCTTCAACTATACTGAAATTCAAGTTTGAGGGTCACCCTTTGAAAAATGTGCACAAAGCTCAACTACTCATCACATGATTGAAGTGACCTTCAATTTTAAAAGCAATGGCTTCTGTGCAGCTGTAAAACATTTTCTTCACTTGGTCCAATTTAGTCCAAATTGAATTATTTCATGAATAAGGCAAAAAAGAACCCCCCATTTAAGTCCTGATTCTCTAATTATGTATAAAAAGCAAGAGAAAGATAAATTCAGGTAAAACATCCCTATACCTTTTCCTCCCACTGGGGAACCGGACTAATGCACTGAAATAGAGGTGGTTCAACTGCCAAAGACTATTTGTTTCAGAGAAGGTTCTGCTTATTCAGTCTTTATTAAGGGCCCAGGACTCTATTTACTCTGTTAAGTGAAACTGCATCTAGCTATTCAAAGTCAAATAAAATGATCCTATTACTAGCTTTCCTGATGAATCTAAGAGGATATACGGAAAAGTGCCAGGTACTTGAGCTTTGGAGTCAAGAGGGCGTGGTTTTAAATCCAAGCACTCGTCTCTACCAGTACATGACTTTGGGCAAGTTACACAGTCTCTCTGAGAAGTTTCCCCATCTGTAAAATGAGAATATCACCTGCCCCACAGGGTTAAAAAGACGCAAGCACGAAAGCATTAAACAGTGAATCTGGCACATTAAGGAGGATCATTACCCTCCCTGCTCATCTCTGTGGAGTCTGTCCAGATGACCGCCAGGTATTAAAAAAAAATTGTGACATGATTTGTAATAATATGAAAAACTCTCACAACATGTTAAAAAGAGAATACAAAATCATCTGTGTAATTCCAACAAACAAGCAAAAATACCTAGGACCTCTCTCTTTGTTCAGGAATACGTATTCAGATTATGGAATGGGTGTAAGTCTTGGTAGGGGGAGAAAGTGGGTTGGGTTAAATGGATCTTTTTTGGCCCTATGATCTATCCTTGAAAGTTTTGAAAAATGGAAAGATCATTTTGTTGCATTTCTGCATTCTTGTTTTTAGTATATCAACAAATCCCAAGCCCTACGAATGGCTTGTATTGAACTTTCACATTTGAATTAAAGATTGTTAAACATGAAAAAAAAATACCTAAGACCTCTCAAGAATACAAAAAAGATAAAAAGAAAATACATTGCTTTCCTTTTCCCTTGACTTATGATGGGTTATGTCCTGATAAACCCATGGTAAATCAAAAATGCATTTAGTACCCAGATAAACCTGTAGTAGAGTTAAAAAAAATCGTAAGCTGGAGACCATCTGCACAATGCAATATCAACGAAGGTACACAGGAAGTGAGACGATAGGTCCATCTTTAACGGTACGGGGGCGACACTGAGGGTTGCCATCCATTGCTGGACACGGAAAAAGACAAAAAAAATAAATAAATAAATAAATAAATAAAATAACTTAATAAATGTTAACTTTTCTTGTCCTTTATTTGATACATGTCTGCAGCCCCATTCTTAAGAAGCCCCCATTTAACTTGCCTCCAAGGACCTCTCTCCCCACACTCAGAATTCCTGTCCTGTTGTCACTGATGCCTGGCACAGAACCAAGATGGTTCTTTTCTTCCAGCACTTATCACTTTAAAACAAAAGAATTAACCTAATCACATCTAAACAGCTACTACCAGAGCCCCAGTCCAAATGAGGTACCGTCACACACTAGTGCCAATAAAATGTTCTCAAAACAAAAAAAAAACGTTACTCAGTCTTTTAAAGAAAAATTAACTTTCCGGTTTTGTTCTAGTTTTCTGTTCTTTAAGCAAATAAAAGAGAAATGAGAGAGGCAATGTGCAACACAGACAAGGACACATTCAATTCTTCAATTGTTGAAAGCTGCCCCCAACCTAAAGTAGCCATTTTGGAACAAGTCATTGAAAAGTTGATGCTTAACACAACTCATCCACACAATTGACAAAGTACCCCCTGACACCCCAGATACAAATTATTTGGGGTACAATAATTACTGTGAAGTATTAGGAAATGCCACTGGTCCCTGTGAGGCAACAGCCTCGTTTTTTTTAAAGATGTCCTCATATGAAGGAGCTCTAAAAAGTGCCTTAATCACTGTCTACTTCAAACAAACCAAGATCACCAGGATCTCTTATCTTTTGCGAGCATTTAGTTGTTTACACCCTCAAATAAGTAATTATGTCAACAAGCAGAATCAAGTAGTACAGCTTTGCATGAATATTACATGTATACGGCACGCAAAACAAGATATTCTGGTTTAACAGGCTCTCCTGAAAAGGTTCAAGAATGAGAAGTGACCCCTTTAAGGCTAGAAGGCTAGGACAAAGGTTAGAGAGACTTCAGGGACATACTAGTTAAGCAGCTACACCACCTGCTGGGCCCAATGTGACCCTCACTGTAAGTCAGCCTCTTACTGCTCGCATTTGTATGTTGACAACTGTAACCGTCAATTTCTGTGCCCTCTAAACACAAGAACTCTATAAACCCAGTTTTCAAAATAATTTCATTCAAAAGGGTGCATCTCCAGGCTTACCAAATCCCAAACAGCATTAAGACAAATAGATGATTTGTGAGAAATGAACATCAACAAATGACTGCATCTTAAACACACAAGGACAATGTTCAGAGTCACACAGGCACCTCCTCCTTACCTGGGCAATGGCTGCTTCGTTATCAGCCAGTCCCAATAAAAAGATCCTCACTTTGTCGATTTTCACTGGAACCGTTCGCCCTCTCCATTCCACCTCGCTCATGGTAGCTGCCTGTTTGGCTCGAGTCTGAGTGATCAATGCCTGGAAAGTAGTTTTACAAAGTTAAAGCTTTAACTGTGGATATGAGAGACAGAGGAAAAAATAAGTGGAACCTGTTGTTTGTCTTTTCCTATAACCAACACGTTATACCCCTCATACAATAGAGTATACGCAAATTTCTATTTATTTTAAATTCCTCCCTGGTATCATATATCTTAGCTATGGAAACTCAAATATTAAAAGGACAAAACAGGGGCCGGCCCGGTGGCGCACTGCTACAGTGCGCCACTTGGGAAGCGTGGTGGCGCTCCCGCCGAGGGTTCGGATCCCACATACAGACCGGCCGCTCACTGGCTGAGCGAGGTGCGGGGGCAACACCAAGGGTTGCGATCCCATTGCCGGTCCCGGTTCGGTACGGGCGCGACACTGAGGGTTGTGATCCGTTGCTGGACACGAAAAAAGACAAAAAGGAAAAAATAAATAAATAAATAAAAGGACAAAACAAAAGGTTAAAAAGAGCAACACTAAGTTTGGTAAGGATGTGAGAAGAAAAGCATATCTGTATACACTGCAAGTACAAACGCAAATTAGTAGAAACTTAAAGATATTTGTCAATATGTATCGAAAGCTTCTAAAACATCCAATTCCACTTTTAGAAACTTATCTTATGGGGGCCGGCCCATGGCTCACTCGGGAGAGTGTGGTGCTGATAACACCAAGGCCACGGGTTCGGATCCCATATAGGGATGGCCGGTTAGCTCACTGGGTGAGCGTGGTGCTGACAACACCAAGTCAAGGGTTAAGATCCCCTTACCAGTCATCTTTAAAAAAAAAAAAAAAAAAAAAAGAAACTTATCTTATGGAAATAACTAAGAATGTGTCCAAGAACTGGGAACATGGATATTCACGGTAATGCTGTTTACCACTTAATCAACAATAATGAAGTGGTTAAATAAAATAGACTTTTGGGGCCGGCCCGGTGGCGCCCTGGAGAGTGAGCTGCTTGGGAGCGCAGCGGCGCTCCCACCGTGGGTTCGGATCCCATGTGGAGACCGGTTCCCGCTCACTGGCTGAGCGTGGTACGGGCGCAACACCGAGAGTTGGGATCCCGTTGCCGGTCCCCGGTACGGGCGCAACACC
>NW_007728729.1:208939-215667 GCF_000696425.1 Galeopterus variegatus | reverse complement strand
TATTTGCCAGGGCCGGCCCGGTGGCGCACTGGAGAGTGCGCCGCTTGGGAGCACAGCGGTGCTCCCACCGTGGGTTCGGATCCCATGTGGAGACCGGTTCCCGCTCACTGGCTGAGCGTGGTACGGGCACAACACCGAGAGTTGGGATCCCGTTGCCGGTCCCCGGTACGGGCGCAACACCGAGGGTTGCGATCCCGTTACCTGTCAGTAAAAAAAAAAGACAAAAAGGAAAAAAAAAAATAGACTTTTGTATGATGGAGTACCATGCAGCCACAAAAAGATGATGGTGTTCTGGGCTGGCTCAGTTGGTTAGAGCATGGTGCTGATAACAGCAAGGTCCAGGGTTTGATCCCTGTATTGGCCAGTGGCCAAAAACAAACAAACAAAAGAACAATGATGGTGTAGACATATATGTATTGAAGTGGAAAAAACACATGTGATATTATATTTAAAAAGCAGGTTCTTAAACAGTATAGACTAAGATACCATTTTAAAAATATTTTCCTTTTTTCTACACATACATAGAAAGGTCTGCAGGATATTTATCACATTATTAATAAGTGGTTACCACTGTTTGGTAACTCAAATGATTTTATTTTTTTCCCCAGTCTTATATTGATTACTTTTTCTATGAGTCTATATTACTTGCTTAGCAAATAAATGTAATGAGGTTAAAAAGTTACATACTTAAAGTTTTTTGTTATAAATATAGATGTAGATATAAATATGCATATATTAATAGCAATTATTCTTGGGGGACAGGATTATGAATTACTTCCAGACTTTTTCAAACCAAAGACTTTTCACAAAAACATATACGCTCGATTACCTCCAATTTTTCAGCCAGGAGACCCTCAGTGCCCCCAGACCTCAATCTCATCTGCATGAGTTCATTGATAGCTGACTGGTCCCCTGAAAGAGAGAGGAAAATCTTCAAGGGTCTGGTTTGTTTTCTCGAGAACCACTATATTCAACTCAGACTTAAAAGAGCTCTTCCTCCTGCACAAGTACATTTCAGTGAATCCATAGTATTCTCTGAAGACAAGTCCTTTACAAAGAATAAACTTGGGTGGGGCAGAGAAAATACTCTGTATGATACCCCAATGATGGGTACATATCATGATACATTTGTCCAAACTTATGCTGACACATCATTATCTCCCCAAGTCCACTGTTTACATTGGGCTAAACTATGGACTTTGGGAGATAATGATGTGTCAGCATAGGTTCATCAACTGTAACAAATACACCCACTCTAGTGGGGAATAATGATAATGTAGGAGGCTGTGCATGGGAAATCTCTATCTTTCTCTCAATTTTGCTGTGAACCTAACTAAAACTGCTCTAAAAAGTAAAAACTGAACTCAGCTGAAGACTCAACACTGCTCTTGGGCAGTACAGAAGATGGCTGGGAACTCGTTGTTAGCTCACTAGGTAGGCAGGGCGTGGTTCTGATAACAGCAAGGTCAAGAGTTCAGATCCCCATAAAGTCCAGCTGCCAAAAAAACTCAACACTGCTCTTGGGCAGTACAGAAGATGGCTGGGAACTCGTTGTTAGCTCACTAGGTAGAGCGTGGTTCTGATAACAGCAAGGTCAAGAGTTCAGATCCCCATAAAGTCCAGCTGCCAAAAAAAACCAACCAAAAACAAAAAAGAAGATGGCAGGATGGAAACAGAAGCAAAGGAACTGCCTTCTGTAATTTTGCACAGGGCTACTTCAACAGTTCTTTTGTCATCAACCAAAACTCAGCCCGAGGATAGATGCAAAGGAAGGAGAAAGAAGTTACATAAATTCTCTAGGCTTTCTGAGATGAATTCCTGCAAGCCTCAGGCCGGGTGCAATGCCGTGTTCCTGCTCACCAATATTATATGCACAATAGCGGATGTTGGGCGAGATCTCTTCCACACGCTGGTTGTATAGCACAGCCTGCTCCTCTGTGAAAGCACTGGCTAGCTTCTCGTAGATAGTTCTGCGAGGAAAGAAACGTCAGGTTTTACAGCTCTTATTTTAAGAAAATAAACTCACAAGGAACACAGTGGCTAAAAACAAAATACAGCCCTGTGAAGCTTTTTTTTTTTTGCAGCTGGCTGGTACAAGATCCGGGATCCGAACCCCTGACCTCAGTGTTATACAGCTGTGCTCTAACCAGCTGAACTAACCAGCCAGTTCCTGTGAAGCTCTTCTACCAACTACCAGAACTGGCATGTTCTAAAGATGAAATAGAATAAATAACATTTCTATAGGAAAAATGAAAACAAAAAAAACACCCTAACTTTGACAGAAACAAACCATTTGAAGCTTGAATTTGACCATCTAAATTCAAAACTGGTCACAGTCTTTGGACCTGAGGACTTACTTGCATTTGTTAAAAGCCTCAATGGCAACTTTCCATTCCTGATGTTCAAAACGCAGCATTCCTGAGAGGTAAGCTGTGTAAGCCTGTGAGGGGATAAAAAAGAACTTCAGCACCAAAGCAGCAGCACTCCAGCTCATCCTCCTCTACTGGCTTCTAACTGTGACAGCAAGAATGTGGACATATTCAGGTTGGTTTTAAAAGAGAAAAATGTATTTAACTAATAAAATGGAATACACAGGTAATATGTCATGATTCATTTACCTCCTAGGAGTGAACTTTAAATAAAGTAAATTTGTTTTCTTCATTTTAATTAACAACCACTTTCTGGGCTATAACATAAGCAGCAAAGGTTGAATTAAACCTTGCAATATATATCATCTCTTTAAAAAAAAAAATTCATTTAAAAAATATTATTATGCTGTGAACTTTCTCAGGTATAAGATGCAAGATTTTCATCTATATATCAAAAGAACTTCGACCTTTCTTGAAAAGTTAGAGCTAATTATAAAAAGCCAAGAGTTCAAAAACAAAAAAAAGAGATGGTAATTTGATCTTTTAAAAGCAAAATCAGGATGTTTTTTGCCTCTCCTGACTATTAAGTGTATCCCTGCTCTGTTTAACTCTAGTTCTGTTTTGTTTTTTTAAAGTTGCACCTCTGATCTCCACCATAAAGCAAGACTGCTGTGAAGACCCTCACCTGAGCCTCTAACTTGGTCTTGGCGTCCACGCGACTGCTCTCGCACAGGCGCTCCAATTCCTCAGCATGCTTCACAGCTTTGCGCAGGCGACATAACAGGTGAAACCGCTTTCGGGGTTCAGTGTTGGCTTCCTGTTTGAGCTGCATGGCATAGCTCCAGGCTCTTTCAGCATCCATCAGAACCAGAAGCAAATATCTAGACCAGAGAGAGAAAATGGGAGAATGGAACAATAAAGGCCAGGAGCATTGGAGTCAGACATATTCTGCGAGGCACAATCTTTGGCCTCTGATGGAGTTTGGATGTACTGTCCGCCCAGAACTCATGTGGAAATTTGATCCCCAGTGTGGCAGTTTGAGTTATGGGGGTGGATCTCTCATGAATGGGTTAATGCTCTCCCTGGGGGCAGGGGACCTGAGTGAGTTCTCACTCTATTAGTTCCCATGAGAGCTGTTTATATAAAAGACCCTGGTACCTTCCCCCACCCCTTGCTTGCTCTCACCCTGTGATTTGCTTGTACCTGCAGGCTGCCTGCTGTTTTCTGCCATGGGTAGAAGCAGCCTGAGGCCCCTGCCAGGTGCAGCTGTCCCAGAATCGTAAGCCAAATAAACCTCTGTTCTTTATAAATTACCCAGCTCAGGTATCTCTGTTATAGCAACACAAAACGGACTAAAACAGCCTCTCAACTTTCTCTGCATCCTCTCTCCCTTACCCACCTCAGAACTACTCTTCTCACGGTATCAGCTATGACTCCCGAATCAGCATCTCTCATCTCAGCTCAGTCTCTAATCACCTACTAGACACATCACCGTGAACAGTCTCTATCACCCCAAACTCGGCAAATGCAGAATCTTGACCTACCCCTCCTAAATTGTGTGAAACAGAGGAGTCTAGGTACACAATCTGGCCTCACCTTTGAATCAACACCGCCTTCATCCCAACCCAGGTAGAAACCATGTCCTTAAGAGGCAATATAATGAAATGGGGATGAACAGGGTTCAAGCCTGGGTTGGAATCCCAGTGCCACCACTTACTAGCTATGTGACTTTGGAAAAAATACTAACTTTTCTGTGCCTCACTCTCCCATGTAGAAAATACATATAACACACTTAGACCAGAGCCTGGCACTTACTAAGTTCCCAATAAATTAACTAATTTACCCTCATCCTGGTGAAACTTTCTTTAAACTACTACCTTGATTAATCTCCTTAAACTTTACCTTAACCTTGTCTCTTCAAAATAAAGGATCTTGCTACCATAAGAGAGTTCAGATTTCTTAATTTCTGACTTTTCCTAACTGGACCTCATCACATTTAATCATTACATCCTGCTACACCCCATCATGGTATCCATGCTCTAGTTTCCTGACTGTGTCCCACACACCAAGATCACAGCCTCTTGCCTGCCTGAGTAGCAGCTAACCACTGTCCAGAGCTTCAGGTTCCTAGACTGCACTCACAGACACCATGGCATGCTGTTTCCCCTAACACAAAGAATGTTCTTCCCTCTCTGGGCCGGCCCGTGGCTCATTCGGGAGAGTGTGGTGCTGATAACACCAAGGCCACAGGTTTGGACCCCATATAGGGATGGCTGGTTGGCTCACTTTGGAGAGTGTGGTGCTGACAACACCAAGTCAAGTGTTAAGATCCCCTTACCGGTCATCTTTAAAAAAAAAAAAAAGAATGTTCTTCCCTCTCACAAATCTTTCAAGGTCAAGCTCCTTCCATGCAGGTTTACTAACTTCCCCATCAAGTACCCCTACACTAACCTCTCCTTTCTAAGACTTCAGAATGCTTAACAGTAAAATGACATACAATATGGCACTTTTGCTATCTTGTAGTGTTCCTGGTTTTGCATTTGACCAACATCTCTCAACAAGCCAACAAGGATCAAGAACTATGCCTCCTCTCCCTCTTCTACACCAGTACAGTGTCTGGCTGAGCCCTACCTACATACTAGACCATGGGGCAGCAAACTTTTTTGTAAAGGGCCCAATGGTACATATTTTTGACTTTGCAAGACATATGGTCTCTGTCACAACCACTCTGCTGTTGTAGCACAAAAGCAGCTGCAAACAATACCTACATGAATGAGTGTGGCTGTGTTCCCATAAAACTTTTTTTAGACAAACAGGTGACAGGAGGACAATTTGGCCCATAAGCCGAAGTTTGGGGAACTTAGCTGGAGACCTTCAATACATGTTGCTTAACAGATTAATCCTTCAGCAAATGTTAAGAACTGGTGCATTAAGCACTGAAATACAGAATTCTTCTGTAATAATTTACACACAGCCATATTTCATTAAGGTATATTGATTTAAGCACTTAAAGACATTGGAATTTGCATCCTAGAAAATTTACCTAATAACTGATTAGATTCTAATTACTGGCTTTAACATATACAGAACACAGTTCTTGAACAAACTACTGAACCTCTTTGAGTCTGTTTCCTCACCTTAGAACACAGAAATAGCAAAAAAATGCTCATCCCACATAGCTGCTAAGAGAGTCACATGAGATAAAGAGTTTGGTACAATGTCTGGCACATATAATTGCTCAATAAATGCATTAGCGAGAGGCATTTAGCACCTAGCACTGAGTAGTCGATACCTATTATCAGTCAGAAGATCTTCAGTTACTTTCTTCCCTGTGAATTTGTGTCTATTCCCCATCTTGAAGTTGAGTGTTTTCCGGAGACGTCTTTGTCTACGGGAACAGTAGCCCCTGTAAAAAACCACAAACAAAACCCATTCAGCCAAGCTGACAGTACTTTGAATAATAAATTCTGTAATAAGGCAAGGTAAAGGTTAAGGGTATTTTACTTATGGTTACTATAGATTCCACACATCAACTTGCAAACATTTACTGAACAACTGAAACATGCAGGGCAATATGATTAGTATCACAGAAAACACAAAGAGACAGAGGACACCGTGCCCACTCTCAAGGAACCCACACTCTAGTTTGGGAAGATCATGCAGATAAAATGGCAGCCAAGAAAACAAGGCAAATGTCAAATTGACTGGACATAAGTAATCATTCTCCTCTTAACACCTTTGGTTGGAGTGGACTGATGGTGGCCTTGAAAGAATGAGGAGGATTCTGATGGACGTAAAGGAAGGGAAGGGGCATCCTGAGGGAGACTGTGGTGACAACGAAGACATGGAGAAAGGAACTGCAAGCATGTTTGAAGAAAAATGAGGGGGCCAATTAGGACAGCATCAAGAAACACTGTAACTGTCACCTCTATGCCAAGCCTCCCTCCTCTGTGCTCATGCAGCTCTTTTTTTTTTACTTCTATTACAATATATGGCATTATAATGATGTTCCTACATAGCTGTATATATTTATTATATTTACTAATATAAACCTCTTTAGTGCAGGAAGGATTTTATTTTCAAATTTCCCCCAATGCCTTAGCACAGTGTCTAGCACACATAGATGTTCAATAAATATATATTTTAAATAAATTAGTGTAAAAAATACATATAAAATTTTACGAACTCTTAAATCAAAGTAACACCACATATAATTTACAGTACAAAATGACATTTAAATATTACTTCGGCATCTCAGTCTTAAAACTACCAGGGCATGGGTTTTTAAAAAGAATAATAGTCGGGCCGGCCCGGTGGCGCACTGGATAGTGCGCCGCTTGGGAAGCGCGGCGGCGCTCC
>NW_007728729.1:207018-207929 GCF_000696425.1 Galeopterus variegatus | reverse complement strand
CCCTCAATTCCTAATATCGGCTTTAATTATCATTTACTCTTTTACATAAAAATCAAATGGAACATTCATACATTATGGGTAGAAATATAAATTGGCAAACATTTTCTGACAATATGGATGCGTTTACCATGATCCCTAAAAATGTTCATACTGTGAACCAACATGTCTATATTACTCTATACTAAAGAAATAATCAGATACAGAGACAAAGAAGTATGAACAGAGATTTAAGCCTACAAAACTGGCTACCATATAAATCACCAACTTGGGAGAATAGGTAAATAAATTATGATATACCTATACATTGGGTTATAACACAACTAATAAAAATCATATGTACAAAACATTTTTATAGGCATGGAGAAATATACACAATGCAATGTTCAGCCAAAAAGCAGGATACAAAGTTGTATATACAATATTGCTAAACTTATGAAAATGTAGAGAAAAATTTTACAAGACCAAAAATACTATTTAGTGGACACAAATATACAAATACATTCATGTACTGAAAGACAGAAGTGGACTGAAGGATACATACCCATGACACACTGGGGGATGAGAATGGCTAGGAGGGTGGTAGTGAAAGGGGACTTTAGTCTCCTCTGTCATGTCTGTCAACATGTACAATTTAACAGTTTAATTTTACTTCTGGACATTGGGATATGGGTATGCTTTACTCTTTATATTTATCTGTATTTTCATTTCTAAAATAAGTACAAAGAAATACAAAGATCCCTGTACAGGCCAGCCAACAAAAAGAAAGAAGAAAAAGTAATACAAATGGCTTTTAAGCACAAGATGTACAATTTCACTTATGATTTAAAAAATGCAAATAAAGGGCCGGCCCGTGGCTCACTCAGGAGAGTGCAGTGCTGATAACACCAAGGCCCCGGGTTTGGATCCCATAT
>NW_007728729.1:204616-206280 GCF_000696425.1 Galeopterus variegatus | reverse complement strand
TTCCTTATTGCCTAGTATTCCTGGGGAAAAAATGCTATTTAAAAAAAGGAAAGTCTGGCCCGCTGATGGGGCCTGAGGCGGTGGTGCTGGGTGGGCTGTCAAAGGCCAGGAACAGTACACTGCTTTAGAAGCTGTTCCAAGAGCATGGCAGCATGTTTGGCTTCAGCATGTCCAGGAGGTGATGCTGGGGGACACAGCCACTGGCGACATCATGCAGTACTCCTGGCTCTCAGGGAGCCTGTTGGGGATGCAGCAGGCGGCTGTGCAGGCCATGAACTGCACCTGCATGCTGGACAGAAATCTGTGGGCCATCTACAGCTTGGTGCCACCACCCTCACTGGACATCCTGGAGCAGCGGTGGTGGCAGCACAACACCAAAACCCAGGAAAGTGGGGCAAAGTGTCTGGCTGCTGCCTGGACCAACACAAAGAGCAGCAAGGAACCCAGCCTGTTTGACCCAGACATCACCAATAACAACCTGGACAACACCAACATGGCGCTGAAGGAGGTGCTCTCCAAGGAAATCAAGAAAGCTCGAGGGACTGGTGCACCTGAGGAGGCCTGCTCTCCATTCCACCAGATGCCTCCTCAGCCCCATCCCTCCCCAGTCTCTGGGCAGGGCCTGGATAGGGCACCCAGGACTCATGCAGGACCGGGGTGGGTGCCTACTAATGGGTGCATGGAGCCTCCCCTTGGCTGGCCACATGGTGGCTCCGCACCCTCAGCTGGCACTTGGGGTAGGAGGGCGTGATGTCTGCCTGCCACAGTTCAAGGACCTTGCGGCAGCCCCCCATCTGCCTTCCCTGGCTGTCCCATCACTATCCCTCCTGCTGGGGCTGGGCTAACATTGTAATAAAATAACTGTTGGGTTATTAAAAAAAAGGGGGGGGGGAGTCTAAAACAGTGCTTAGTTATCTCTGGGCTTTCTAGATTACAAGCGGACTTTTTTCTGTTCCTTTGTTGTGACAATTTACAAATTCCTATAGTTATAAGAAAAAAAATTAAAGCCCCCTCCGCCCTTTGATCCCTGTACCAGCCATCCACAAAAAAAAGAAAAAAATAAAGCCCTCCCACCCCGGCCAGGGAGGGGAGATCAAACAAGGAATACAGAATTAATAATCTCTGCCTGAAGAGTAAGTTAATAGAATGCTAGAGCATAGTTAAACTTTAGTTGACAGAATAAAAAAGAAATGAGAGCATTAAATCATATCTGGCCCAACATCTTAAAATGAAGCTATAATCTACATTAGGGTACACAACTTTTTAGTTGCAGCAGTTACTATGCAAGTCAAATTTAGGACTACTTAAATCACCCGACAAGGACAGCAGTAAATTAGTGTAGGTTTACTAGCAACGGGCAGTGTGGAGAATAACGGTTTCCATGAAGAATCTGTTATGTAACCTGCAGTAGAGCTGCTCCCTCAACAATCATCAAATTAATAGTTCGTTCCGGGGGCCGGCCCGGTGGCGCACTGGATAGTGCGCCGCTTGGGAAGCGCGGTGGCGCTCCTGCCCGAGGGTTCGGATCCCACATACAGACCGGTTCCTGCTCACTGGCTGAGCGAGGCGCGGGAGCAACACCGAGAGTTGCGATCCCGTTGCCGGTCCCCGGTCCGGTACGGGGGCAACACTGAGGGTTGCGATCCGTTGCCGGACACGGAAAA
>NW_007728729.1:200674-204357 GCF_000696425.1 Galeopterus variegatus | reverse complement strand
AAAAAAAAAAAAAAAAAAAAAAAAAAAAAAAAGTTCGTTCCTACAGAACAACTTTTGTCCCCAAGTCATCTGACTTAAGCACAGTAATTAGGTGCTAACTTAAGGAAGAAAAAGTGGATTAAGACAAAAACAAAAAGACCACCCACCATGATCCTCCAGTAGAGGAGGAGTTCAACAAATTAAGGAATACCAATTATAACTGGTGGCCATGTTCACTGTTAGGTGAAAAGCACAAGTCAACAGAGTCTGTAAAGCATGAATCCATTTTGTTTCAACACCCAGACGTATGTGTGCACTGTGCACACACTCAGAAAAATGTTTCCTTCGACGTCAGGTCCACACCTAAGTCCCTCCTCATTCCTGTTTCCGTCACAATAAAACCTCCTCAGCTCGTGGTCTACAGTTGCTGTCTCTGCTTCCTCACCTCTCATTCTCTCCTCAACCTAGTCCAATCAGGCTTCATCCCCATTACTTCCCTCAAACTGTTCTTAAAATGTCATTAGTGATGCCAAAACTAAAAATATATCACTTACAACCATTCAAAAAAAAAAAGAAAGAAGAAGTACTTTGGTATAAATCTAACAAAACATGTATAGGCTTGTATGCTGAAAAACACAAAATGCTGATGAAAAAAATCAAAGATCTAAATAAATGCAGAAACATGAGTGTTCATGGATTGGAAGACTCAACATAGTAAAAATGTTAATTACCCCCAAATTGATATACAGGTTTAATGCAATTCCTATCAAAATTGTAGCAAAAATTTTTTTTCTAGATACAGATAGGATTATTCTAAAATTTGTATGGCTCACACCTATGAGGACTGGCTATTACAAGTGTTGGCAAGGATGTGGAGAAACTGGAACCCCTGTGTTTTGCTGGTGGGAATGTAAAATTATATAGCTGCTATGGAAAACAGTATGATGGTTCCTCAAAAAATTAAACATAGAATTACCATATGATTCAGCAATTCCACTTTGGAGTATATACCCAAAGAACTAAAAGCAGGGACCTGAACACATATTTGTACACCAATGTTCAAAGCGGCATTATTCACAATAGCCAAAAGGTGGAAATAACCCAAATGTCCATGGACAGATGAATGGATAAACTCAATGAAGTATATACAAGGATACTTTTAAAAGTTTGTGGAAAATTAGAATTAAAAGATAATACAAATCTTTCCATGAATTTCAAAGAACCCCTGTGCATACAATGGAATATTATTTAGTCTTGAAAAAGGAATAAAATTCTGATACATGCTACAACACCGATGAACCTTGAACACATTACACTAAGTGAAATAAACTAGACACAAAAGGACAAATATTGTATGATTCCACTTAAATGAGGTACTTAGAAAAGGCAAACTCATAGAGACAGAAATTAGAATAGAAGTCACCCGGGACTAGGTGTAAGGGGGAATGAGGATTTAGTGTTTAATGGGTACAGAGTTTCAGTTTGGGATGATGAAAAAGTTCTGGTGACAGACAGTGGTTACAGTTACACACAATATGAGTGTATTTAATACTAGTGAATTGTATACTTAAAAAGGGCTAATTTTATGTTCTACTAGAACAAAGAAATCCAATAAAAATGCAACACTGAATAAAATTAATAAAATTAATAACTAGGGAAAAAAAAAAATTGGGATCAACCAATATCATTTAACTGGGAAATAGATAAGCAAATTGTGGTTCAGTCCTACAATGGAATACCGAGCAATGAAAAAGAACTACTAATACACGCACCATGGATGAATCTCAAAAAAGCATTATGTCAAGTAAGAGAAAGCAGATGCAAAAGGCTACATATAGTATGATTTCATTTATATGGTATTCTAGAAAAGCAAAACTATAGAGACAGAAATCAGTCAACTGAGTGCTAGGAGTTGGGGGTAGAAAGAAGGGATTGACTACAGAGGAACTTTTTGAGTTGACGGAAATGTTCTATATGTCAATTTTATTGTGGCTACCTAACTACATACATTTGTCAAAACTCAAACCTAAAAAGGATGATAACGGGCCGGCCCCGTGGCTCACTCAGGAGAGTGCGGTGCTGATAGTGCCGAGGCCGCGGGTTCGGATCCTATATAGGGATGGACTGTGCGCTCACTGGCTGAGCGTGGTGCAGACGAAACTGAGCCAAGGGTTACGATCCCCTTACTGGTCCAAAAAAAAAAAAAAAAAAAAAAAAAAAAAAGGATGATAACACCAAGATCAAGGGTTCAGATCCTCTTACCGGCCAGCCGCCAAAAAATAAATAATTAATTTTTTTTAAAAAAGGATGTGGGCCGGCCCGTGGCTCACTTGGGAGAGCGTGGTACTGACAACACCAAGTCAAGGGTTAAGATCCTTGAAGAAACCTGGGAAAATTGATCTTATACATCATTACATTATTGTATAAGATTATATTGTTAATTTGGTTAAGTGGGATACCTTATTTTGGTTGTTTTTAAAAAGCCTTATTTGTTGGAGATACAAACTGAACTACTGATGGTGAAATGGTATGACGTCTACAATTTGCTTTAAAATAATTTGGCAAAAAAAATGCAAGACAGAACTGATGGAATGCTGGCAAGGATGTGGTGCAACTGGAGCTCTCAAACACTGCTGCTGGGGTGCAAATTGGTATGACTTTGGAAAACTGCTGGCAGTACCTCCTAAGGCTGACATAAGCATATCTTATAGTATTCCATTCCCGGGGACGTACATGTCCAAGAGAAATGACTACTTCTCTCCACCAAGACATGTATTAAGAATGTTTATGGCAGCACTATTTGTAACAGCCCAGACTAGAAAGTGGCCAAATGCCCAACAGTGTGCTGGTATACAATTTGTGGTATCATCACATACAAGAATACCATACAGCAGTGACAATAAAAGAACTACAACTACACACAACAATATGGAGAAATTTTACAAAAATAATGTTGAAAGAAGACCATCACAAGAGCATATACTGTGATGCTATGTAGATGCTATGTAGATACATTTCAAAAGTAAGCAAACCTAATCTAAGATGTCATGACAGTGGCGGCCCTCAGGGAGGGTTTGTGATTAGAAGGGGCAAAAGAAGACTGATAGGATATTGGTGCTTACTCTGGGTGCTAGTTACAGGGGTTCATTCAGGTTATGAAAATTTCACCATGTTCTGTACACTTTTCCGTATATAAATTACACTTAAATAAAAAATTTATATCCTTCAATAAAATGTACTTTAAAAATAAAGTAGGGGAGGAAACAAACGAAACAACAAGGGCAGAAAGTGATTGTTGTGATAACTAAGTGATGGGTTCATTGTAGTAGCGTTTCTATGTTTGTGCTTGCAAATTTCCATAATAATTATTTATTTATTTATTTATTTTGTCTTTTTCCGTGTCTGGCAACGGGATTGCAACCCTCAGTGTTGCCCCTGTACCGGACCGGGGACCGGCAACGGGATTGCAACCCATTTTGTCTTTTTCCGTGTCTGGCAACGGGATTGCAACCCTCAGTGTTGCCCCCGTACCGGACCGGGGACCGGCAACGGGATTGCAACCCTCGGTGTTGCTCCCGCGCCTCGCTCAGCCAGTGAATGGGAACTGGTCTGTATGTGGGATCCGAACCCTCGGGCGGGAGCGCCAGCGCGCTTCCCAAGCGGCGCACTTATCCAGCGCGCCCCCCGGCCCGCCCCCACAAACT
>NW_007728729.1:196621-199823 GCF_000696425.1 Galeopterus variegatus | reverse complement strand
TGTACACTTTTCCGTATATAAATTACACTTAAATAAAAAATTTATATCCTTCAATAAAATGTACTTTAAAAATAAAGTAGGGGAGGAAACAAACGAAACAACAAGGGCAGAAAGTGATTGTTGTGATAACTAAGTGATGGGTTCATTGTAGTAGCGTTTCTATGTTTGTGCTTGCAAATTTCCATAATAATTATTTACTTATTTATTTATTTATTTTGTCTTTTTCCGTGTCTGGCAACGGGATTGCAACCCTCAGTGTTGCCCCCGTACCGGACCGGGGACCGGCAACGGGATTGCAACCCTCGGTGTTGCTCCCGCGCCTCGCTCAGCCAGTGAGTGGGAACTGGTCTGTATGTGGGATCCGAACCCTCGGGCGGGAGCACCACCGCACTTCCCAAGCGGCGCACTTATCCAGTGCGCCACCAGGCCGGCCCATAATAATTTTTTAAAAATCAGATTATAATAGTCCCCTGCTCAAGTGGCTTCCCAACACACCCAGATTAACACCTGAACTTGTCACCCTGGTCTGCTGGGCCAGGTACATCCTGGCCTTGCCTGCCTCTCCCACTTCATCTCACACCACTGCCCACCTTGCTCCCTCTGCCCCAGCCCTGTTGACTCTTCACCATATGGCTGCCTCCTCAGCCTCCAGATCCCTGCATAAAGGCCTTTCCTGACCCACCCCCAATGTAACTCCCTTTCATAGGAGTTGCTTTCTTTAATTTTCATCATAGCCTGACATCTGTGCTTGTTTCATTTGTTTTGTGCATAAATTCCCTGAGATTAAGAACCTTTACTTGTGTCATTTAACGCTCTCCAGTGCCAACAACAGTGTTGGGCAATTGATAGGTGCTCACTAAATGTTTCTGAATAACTGAATGAATGAATGAATGAATAAGAACCTGAGATGTAGAGTTTTAGTAGTACTATTTAACATCAGGCAAAGTCCATAATACCTACAATATATAAATAGTTGGATATCTATACTTTCAAGTAATGTGTGATGCCTATTACATATTAGGCAGCTATTCTATTTTTTAGAGTCATATTAAATTTGTTTTTCAACTTGAAGGTTGTTATAAAATTTTACCAATACATTCTAGTGATGTAACAGAAATTCCCCTTATATAGTGTTTCAACCGAAAAGCATTGAATTTAACCAAGACTGTACAATATGGTTAAGTTAAAAAATGATTACCATAACTGCCTGTTATTTTCCAAATGTAACAGCAATATTATGAGGCAAAATGGATTAAAAGATTGGCTCCTTTTATTCATTATATAAACTAAATTTTTAAAATTATGTAACTTTTGAGGATTCAATATAAATTCAAGCCAGACTTTCTAGGAACACTTTCTGATTACAGGAGAGTAAGTAGGACATTAACAAAAGCAAACCAAGTTTGAAAATCCCACAATAATTTCCATACATCTTGTACGTGATACTAACCTGTACCTCTGAAAATCTCCATGCCGTAAACCATGCTGCTGCTGGGATTCCTTAATAATTTGAAGGACTAGAGCCAAGATTAAGGAAAATCTTACAATGACAAGAATGTAAATAAGTCAAAACTGGTACCATTAGTCTATATTTATGTCAAACCACAGCATGTTAAACGTTTCTGAAATAGTACATTAAGTAGTGAAATATCTCGTAACTATTTTCAATAGCTATCTTGTCATGGCGTAGGATTAAGTATGCGAAAAAGTTGATTGCCTAAACTGTTACTACTTTCAAACTAAAATAAGAGGGTATTACTAGCCCTTTGGGATTGCTGAAACCCAACAGCTTAAATAAAGCTGCTGGATTCTACATGCTGACTATAACTGTAGTGGTTCCATTGATTTACACCTGGACCCCCATTTTACTCATTCAAGCAGAGTCAGGTTATAAATGACGTGTACTACTCCTCTGTTTGCATAACCTCTACATCTGCCAAATCTAACTTTCCTTAATAGCTGCGATGCTTCGAGAGCCTATGAAAAGCACATGTCAACCAAGCCAGGCCACAGTTTGCATAAAAATATTAAGGTTTTTCTTTTAAAAGAAGAACCCCTAACCAAACTCTCCTTTTAAGAATCCTAAAATATTTAAGATTATATACCAAACTTTCAGAAGTACAATGACCTTTTTCTACAATTTTAGTTATTTTTAGTGTTTCCTCAGTGCTTTTCTATAGATGTATTTTAAAATAGTGACCACTGAAAGGACTCTTTCAATAACTAAAAAGCGACAAGGAGATACACGGTTCATAGTAAAATCAAGGCATTCTAACATCCATTTGGAATTATACCACAAATTCAAAAAGTAAAACTCCAAACCCCTGAAAACTTAATACATCAAGATGTCAAAAAGCCACAAACTAGTGTCACGAGCACTCAACTGAGACACATATTGATCAACACTTGATACTGATCCTCCAGCTCATCTGAATGACTCCCAACAAGATAAAATGCCTACAGACCTATTAGGAAACTACACAAAGCTAAGGTAGTTTATATTCAAGATGGGCAACAAGCTTTTGCTCAGAGCAGGCAATCCTTACCTTTACTTCCAAAGCATCAAGTTGTAATTTTTACTACCCAGTCTACGACAGCTGTCAGACGGGAGTACTAAGCCGAAACGTTAAGACTGGTTTCCTCTCCCCAGATCAGTGGCTCAAGGTGTCAAGGCAGGAGATCAGTGGGGTAGCCAGAGTGTCATCCGGGTTACAAGCCCTCCAACTGGGCCACTGCAGGCTACAGGAGAAACCTGCCCCAAATCCCTGTGTCGCCTGTAAGAAAAGGTCGTTCCCAGCGTAGAAGGCTAGGGGGATGCGAGGAAAGACGGGTCAAGAGACAGACCCTGGAATTCCGAGTGCCAGAAAGTAAGGGCGAGAGAAACTGCGACCCTCGGCCTCTCCTACCCGGGACGTGCCGGGACCCGTCGCCTCTCCCGCCCCCAGCCCTCCGGATCGACACGTAGTCATTGCGAGTTAGGCCCGGTTACTCTAGGATACTCTCCAAACTCAGGCTGTCCCCGAATTCTTTGTTTGCCTTCGATCCTGCTGAAGGGCGTTCGTTTTCTTTATTTTCCTCTCCTCCGGCACCGCGTCCACCGCCGCCGCCGCCGCCGCCGCCGCCCCCAGCAGCCTGCCTCGGCCGGCCCCCTCCACCGCACCGCCCCCCCCTTCACTCCTCGCACCGCACCCGATCCACCCCC
>NW_007728729.1:194680-196037 GCF_000696425.1 Galeopterus variegatus | reverse complement strand
TGCCGCCGCCGCCAGGGACCTGCTTCTCGGCAGCCATCTTGCTCCTGCGCCGCAGAGCAGGACGGGATGGAGGAGGCGGGACCACCAGGGGCGAGAGCGAGCGGAACCTACCAGGAGGGGCTGATGGGATAGCGGCGGACCCCGCCACCCACGGCCCTTTCAGCTGCCGAAAGCCATTTGTTGGAGCGCGCCTGCGCATGGACTAGGCTCGCCGGGTCCTGAATCGTGAGGGCTAAGCAGGGGTCTCGCGGGCACAGGGAGATCGTGGCTGCTGAGGTCTTCTCGGGAGCAATGCCACCTCCCATCCACCAAGGGCGGGAGGACGGGTGATGGACCCCCACCTGTTGCATGCCTGCACTGGGGATCCGGCTCACGTCCTGCACAGGAGAGGGTGGGGGACTAAGGATTTTGGATTTCGGGATGTCTACCTCCCCTGGGACTCAGGAGATGGGGTTCCCACCCTACTGGAACGAAGGGTCCCGCCTGTGAGGGAACCTCCTCCGCCTGAGCTTTCATCTGGGGCTGGCTGTAAGAATGCAATGGCCGGAGGAAGCGCTGGCGCAATCAGGCCGTGTCCCAAAGTAGGGACTTGCTTCAGACTAATTAGGAGGCTGTGGCTTTCTCTGGACTTTGGGGGCTATCAGTCCAAGAAGGGAGAAGTGTTGCGGCACGGGAGAATATGAATCTTTGCTCTGCAATACGGCGCCGCAGCCTCTGGAGTCTGAGTTCTGAGGCTCCAATCCCTGCTCCATCATACTGGTTAGGAGATGTTGGGCAAGTAACTTAATCTCCCTCCAAATCTGTTCCCTCATCTGTGAAATGGGGATAACAAATTCAAATAGTTGTTATGAAAAGTAATGATGCATGTTAAAGTAAGTCTCTGCTCAACATCACTAATCATTAGGGACATGCAAATCAAAACCACAATTAGCTATCACCTCACACCCATTAGGATGGCTACTATCAAAAAAAAAAAAAAAAAAAGAAAGAAAAGAAGTTGTGCTGGTGAGGCTGTGGAGAAATTGGAAGTGTGGGGCATTGTTGGTAGGATTGTAAAATGGTGCAGCCTCTGTGAAAGACAGTATGGAGTTTCTGCAAAAATTAAAAGTAGATTACCATAGGATCCAGCAATTCCACTTCTGAGTCTGTGCCCCCAAAGAATTGAAAGCAGGGTCCCAAAGACATATTTGTACACCCACCTTCATTGCAGCATTATTCACAATAGCCAAAAGGTGGAAGCAACCCATTGTCCTTCCAGTGATAAACAAAATGTTCTACTTAAAAAGGAGTAAAATTCTAGGGCCGGCCTGGTGGCGCACTGGATAAGTGCGCCGCTTGGGAAGCGCGGTGGCGCTCC
>NW_007728729.1:191400-192982 GCF_000696425.1 Galeopterus variegatus | reverse complement strand
TTTTTATTTTTGGCTGGCCAGAATGGGTAAATGAGCACTTTAAATGGGTAAATGGTACAGTATGTGGATTATATTTCAATAAAGCTGTTACCAAAAAAAGTCAGGCCATCTAGTCACAACCCTGCAATGTCTGCTCATTTTACTAAAGCCACAATCTTTAAGATGGAAAAAAGTCCTACTGCCAATCTCTCTCTTGCTTATTTAACTTGGGCCATTCCAGCCTCCTTGCCTTAGGGACGTGGGCACACTTCTGCCTTAGGGCCTTTGCACTGGCTGCTGTTCCCTCTCTCTGAAGTGCTCTTCCTCTAGATCTGCTTGGCCAGCTCCCTCACGTCCTTCAAGTCTTTGCTCACATGTCACCTTTTTAATGAGGTCTACCTGACCACCCAACTTAAATCGCACCATCACACCATCCTGGTACTCCCAAATTTCCTTATCCTGATCTATTTTTCCTGAAAGCACTTATCAGCTTGTAATAGATTAATAACTTCCTTAAATGTTAATTGTCTGTTGCTCTTGCTAGAGAGCAAGCTCACAGAAGGTCTTGCTCTTTGTACAGCTTCTGGTATATCCCGAGGACACAGAACAGTGCCTGGCATGGGAGTAGGTGCTTCACAAATATTTATTAAATAAGCGAATGGTAAACATCTCATAAACACGAACCGTTTTCATCCTCCTGTTCGATGGATAGGCAGGCAGAGCAGGGGTGTGAATAGGGTTTCCCTACCAAGAGGAGCTCCTCGGGCTGAGCTCTTGAGAAGCTGAGACCCAGCGGGGAAAAGAGGAAAAAGACTGTTCCTGACTGGGGCCCAAGGAACAGGGTGGGGAAAGGGGAGCAGAACTAAAGACAGTGGCAGAAGGTGGTGATTTTCAGACCCGGTGAACTGGGAGGTGAAATTCTACACAAACAGTAATGATTCATTGTCACAAATGCCTGATGCAGAAACAAATATTTAAGTTGTATTGCAACCTAAATACCATTCTGGCCATCCAGGAAAATGCTGCTGGTGCATGGAACTCTGCTATTTTGATTTTCCTCAAAGTTTTTCCTTTTTAGATACCTAAATAGGGTAAGGAGGAAAAGGATAATTGGATTCATTCAGACTGAACTGACGGGCTGCAGCCTCTTGCACGCAACTTATTCCATTCTCACCGGAGCCCTCCGAGAAGGGGGTGTCAGTGTCGCGTGTTACAGCCCAGAAAACAGGCGCAGCACCAAGGACAGAGCCTGGCACAGAGCAGACGCTCCGTAAATATTTTTTTGCATTGTCTTGGAGGAGGAAACGTCCAATCGGTGAGAGAAGGGAATGAGACGAAGCTAACTAAGTTTGCTCAGAAACCTCCTCTCCTCCCCGTCGCTGATCTCTGGGGTTCCTGGAGCCCCGGTGCGCCCAGGAATTAGAAATGGGCAGAGGCGTGAAACACACGACGGAAACGTCCCACTCGCCAGTTCTGGAAAACCAGCCTCCCCCCACCCCGCCCGCCTCCGCCCCGTGTCACCTCCCCCTTATCCCCCAGGGGCCTTCCTCGAACTCTTTCGAGGACCGGCGCGCCCACCGGGCTGCAGGGAAGAGCCGAGGAG
>NW_007728729.1:182511-190641 GCF_000696425.1 Galeopterus variegatus | reverse complement strand
GCTCCTCCCCCTGACCCCAGCGCACCCTCACCCCACCCCAGCCGCCGCGAGGCTCACTCCGCCGGCAACTTTGCGGAGTCGCGCCGGGCGCTGCAGCGGCCGCAGCCGTGAGATCTCGCCAAGACCCAGACGGCTGCAGGAGCCCAGGCGGCCTCAGGTGTGGCGACACCATGAACGGCTCGGTCGGCCCGGGGGCCGAGACCGCGAGCCAGGAGGGCGGCGGGGACGGCTGGCCGCCCGAAGCCGTCATCGTGCCCCTGCTCTTCGCGCTCATCTTCCTCGTGGGGACCGCGGGCAACGCGCTGGTGCTGGCCGTGCTGCTGCGCGGCGGCCAGGCCGTCAGCACCACCAACCTGTTCATCCTCAACCTGGGCGTGGCCGACCTGTGCTTCATCGTGTGCTGCGTGCCCTTCCAGGCCACCGTCTACACCCTGGACGGCTGGGTGTTCGGCTCGCTGCTCTGCAAGGCCGTGCACTTCCTCATCTTTCTCACCATGCACGCCAGCAGCTTCACGCTGGCCGCCGTCTCCCTGGACAGGTGAGCGGGCGCCCCGGAGGGGGCTGGAGAGGGAGGCGCGACCCCACGACCAAGGAGGGACGCACGGAGAGTGGGAGAGGACACCCAGAAGGCAAACGGACGGAGGGGGTGAGAGGGAAACGGGCGCGGAAGAGGAGACGGAGTACCGAGGATGGGGGCCGCGATGTCCCTCGATCAGGGGCGTCCTCTGGGCCTCGCAGCCTGGAGAATTCGGCTCTGCAGAGCCGCCTGCGCCTGACAGTGCACAGCGTTTCCCGGTACAGAGCGTTTTTGCATTTTTCATCTCGCTCGAGCTTATGCCCCTGTGAGGTTGGGATGGGAGGAATTACTGTGCCCAATTCACATTAGGGATCGAGTTCCCGAGTCACTTGCTTAGACTCGCCCGGCCAGTGACCGTGTGCGTGGAGCCAACAGTCTGTCTCCCAGCGCCGGCCTCCCAGCCACGGTTTGGTGGCTTGGCGCAGACGGTTGGTGTCTGGACTGTGGCACTTGGGTCCTTCACGAGGACACACGCCAGAGTGCGAGAGTCTGAGCTAGCGCGCCTGAGGGCCCCCGTTTGTTCTGCGCCCACCTCCGGTCTAGGGGTCTGGGTCGGGAAGAGGAGCGTCCTCGGGTTCCCCCTTCCCAGCCAGAAGAGAGCATGGCACTTGGGGGGAGCCTGAAGGAACACTGGGGTGGCTCCTGGGGAGGGAATCCGGATCTGATTCCGGTGTCCCCCCCACCCGCTCTTCCAGACCTCCCCGGATACGCAGGGAGGCGAGGCCACGCTCCCACACACATCCCATTTCCACAAGCGCGGAGTGGGTGGGTTCCGATCGCGCTGCGGAGACCCCCAGAGCTCCTTCTCTCAGGAATTGCCGAGAGGCTGTCCCTTGCCTGACTTGCCTGGTCCAGGCTGTCTGCGTGAGCCTCAGGTGCCTTGTCCTACCTCCTCAGGCGCCGTCACTATTGGGTAATCACCCGGGAACCCCATAGCCGGTTCTCCATCCTTTGGTCCTTGGTGGCTCTGGGGTGCCCTTCCAGGTGAAGTCTGTGGTCACAGTCCCGGCGGCAGCAGAAGAGTGGGCTAGATGCGACCTTTCCAGCTGCCGCCCCCCCCCCGCCCCCAGGCTCCGCTGAGTGTCCGGGACGCGCTGGGACTCCCTCCTGGCCTGTGCGGTGTGACCTTGCGCTACAGATCTTCCTCGAAGGCGGGTGGGGCGCGGGGGGCGCCGTCCCGCCGGCGGGAGTCCTCCCGCTCCCGCTCACCCGACGTCTCCCTTCCCGGCTTGACCGCAGGTATCTGGCCATCCGCTACCCGCTGCACTCCCGCGAGCTGCGCACGCCCCGAAACGCGCTGGCAGCCATCGGGCTCATCTGGGGGCTGTCGCTGCTCTTCTCCGGGCCCTACCTGAGCTACTACCGCCAGTCGCGGCTGGCCAACCTGACGGTGTGCCACCCGGCGTGGAGCGCGCCGCGCCGCCGCGCCATGGACCTCTGCACCTTCGTCTTCAGCTACCTGCTGCCGGTGCTGGTTCTCGGCCTGACCTACGCGCGCACCCTGAGCTACCTCTGGCGCGCCGTCGACCCGGTGGCCGCTGGCTCGGGTGCCCGGCGCTCCAAGCGCAAGGTGACGCGCATGATCCTCATTGTCGCCGCGCTCTTCTGCCTCTGCTGGCTGCCCCACCACGCGCTTATCCTCTGCGTGTGGTTCGGCCGCTTCCCGCTCACGCGCGCCACTTACGCGCTGCGCATACTCTCGCACCTGGTCTCCTACGCCAACTCCTGCGTCAACCCCATCGTCTACGCGCTGGTCTCCAAGCACTTCCGCAAGGGCTTCCGCAGGATCTGCGCGGGCCTCATGGGCCGCGCCCCGCGCCGAGCCTCGGGCCGCGTGTGCACTGCCGCGCCGGGCACCCACAGCGGCAGCGTGCTGGAGCGCGAGTCCACAGACCTGACGCACGTGAGCGAGGCGGCGAGGTCCCCTGTCCCTGCCCAGGCGCTTCTCAGACGCGCAGCCTCGAGCCGGGTCCCTGGCCCGTCCTGGAAGAACCAAAAGGCCCCCAACAGCATCCTGACAGTTAATGTGACCTGAAGGCACTTGGGTACGCTTCCACGTCAAAGGGTTGGAGTCAGAGGTCAAGGATCATAGGGAATTTCGTCTGTTAATAAAACGTGCAAACCATTTCACATGCATTAACGTGCTGTCTCCCCGCATTTCTCACTGTCATGAAGCTCCGTGGGAAGAAGTCTCTGGGACTTCACGGGGGGATACCAATAGATGGGTGCGGGGCCATTTGCTGAGCTACCAGAAAAGAGGGTGGCCCACGTCAAAGGCAGATGGGTTAAACATCCTTCTAAGTATACCTGACTGAGGCTGGGGAGTGCACGGTGACCAAAGGCTCTTTGCATGTGGCAATCCAGAGGCATCTGGTGTATATACATCGCTGACCTAGCAGGTGGCATGTGTGCGACAGAGGCAAGTAGAGGGTTTAAGTCCTCCATAGTCAGTTGATGACTGACATTACAGGTGTTCCTAGTCCAATTCGTGCACCAGGGTCTTCCCTGCTTCCGTCTCCCTGGGGCCCCTTTGAGTCTGGGCAGCCTGATCAGCCCCTACCCACTTTTGGCCTTGGTGTTTCCTTCCCTGGCTGCAGCTGGGCCAGGATCGGGTCTACAGCTGCTTGGATTCTCCTTGGGGCCAGGAAAATCGCCTCGTGGCCAGGTTCTGCTTCAGGAGCACAACAGACTCTAAAGCACTGCTAGGCTGGGGCAGGCTGAGAATCCAGTGAAGTAATAGGCACGTCCCAGGGCTTCACTCCTGAGCTGGCCTCTACGGGTCAGGTTTGCCCCACTCCCGGATTTCCTGAGCCTTTACATAAAATCAGCCCAGTGTTTAAGGAGAGGCGGGAAACTCAAAAGTGTCCCCATCTCATGTCGTTGAGCACTGGGCACTTTGGCCAAGGGCCTGGGTTTTTTGTTGTTGTTTCGTGGCTGGCCAGATCCAAACCCTTGACCTTGGTGTTATCAACATCACATTTTACCAAGTGAGCTAACCTTCTAGACAGGCTTGGGTTTTTAGTCAGGCTGGTGCCAGCCGCAGAAATCAGGAGAGTCCTGTGGCATCAGCCCTGATTGGAAGGACCAAGTTGGGGAGAAGTAGTCCAGGGTCTGCCCAGTCCCCCTTAGAGGGCTTTGAATGTGAGGACAGATTCCAGGTGGTGGAAATGAAGCAGGACAGGGACTCCTAGGCAGGTGCAGGGTGGGCGGAGCTGGGTTCTGAGCTTTGTATTCGGGTGTTTGCTGAACCAGGGTGGGGAGTGCCAAGTCGAAGGCCCCAGAGTCCTTGCACAGAGCAGCTGCCTCTGGCCAACTGCTCAGTCCCCAAGGAAGTGACTGCAGCAGAGGTTGTAGCTTACGTGCTGCCTTGTCCAGCTCCTCCATGCAGCCACTGACGATGGTTCTGCGGCTCCTGCTCCATCTCACCTTCCTTGGACATGGCACCATCAGGCCCTTGATCCAGGGACATGGCTCCCACCTGCTGGCGGTCGGTAGGTGAAAAGCATTGTCATAAGCTTTGAGATTTGGGCCCCAGGTCATCTGGGTGACCTCAACTTCCATCCCTCAGCCTGGCCATCCCTGTTCGACCTCAACTCACCCCAGGAGGTTCAGGACACCATCCAGATTCCGAACAACGGGAGTGCACCCCTGCTTGTGGACGTGCAGGTGTTCGTCTCCAACGTGTTTAATGTGGTAAGCACAGCTGGGCTGCTGGAGAGTGCGGGACCCAAGTGCTGAGGTGGGTAGGGGGCAGGACACAGCCCTGGCTAGCACTGGGGTCTCTTGCCTCCTCCTGTCACACAGCCCCCACCCCAAGGTGACACACTGCCCCACCCCTATGACATTCTGCGGTACACAGTGTCCTCCATGCTGCTGCTTCAGCTGGTGAGTTCGTATCCCAGGGGAGGTGGGAAAGGAGAACCCAGCTGAGGCCAGCTCCGAAGTACCGGCCTTTATCAACCTGCCAAGCTTAGGGGCACATATATGCAGAGCTGGAGCCTCAGTGGCATGCCTGTGTCCCCAGTCCTGGCTGGACACTCACTTGGCCTGGAATGCTAGTGTGCAACCCCGGCATGCGGTCACACTGCCCTGGGACTCACTCTGGACTCCCAGACTCAACATCCAGCAGGTGTAAGTGAGGCAGGAGTTCTTGCCCCAGGAATCCTCCACACATATCCCTCCTCCTCTTCCCCATCTAGATCTCAGAGGCTGTCTTAGTGAAAGGTGGTCCTGCCAGACTATCAGCATGCCTCCACTTCTGCATGGTCCTTCCCCCTGCCAGAACCCTGATAATAGTAGGGGTTAGGGGTGGGATGCTAGGGTCTCCCCCACCCCAGTCTGAGAAGGGGACAAGCATCTTTCCATCCCCCGGCTGTGGCACCTTCCCATGCAGGCTCTGGGTGGACTGGAAGGACCAGAGTCCACAGGCCCGAGTCGACCAGGATGGCCATGTTGAGCTCAACTTGGCCCTCACCACAGAGACCAACTGTGACTTGGAGCTCCTCCACTTCCCCCGGGACCAGAGCAACTGCAGCCTCAGCTTCTACACACTCAGCAACACTGGTGCTGACAGGGCAGGGGCTGGGGGGTGACAGCAGAGGGGAGGGGACCCTCTGGCCTCCAGCAAATGTCTGTGTCCACACCAGTCTACTCCCAGGCTTAGGGGAGCTGAACAGATCCTAGAGCAGCACTTGCTTCTCACCCTGCACCTCCCACCCAAACAGCAGCCCATCTCCTAGTTTTGCTCTGCTCTCGGCTGTGGCCTCACGGTCCTCCTCTAGGGGCACAGCAGCTCCACAATCCTGTGGGTCCTGGTCACTTCAGCTTTCTCCCCAGAGCAAATGCCCTCATCAGCCAGGGCCAAACTGCAGTGGCTGAGCCATTTGCATCAAGTCCAGGGGCTCAGGTTGCTGTGGCCTCATTCCTGGAAACTCCTGAAGGTATGGCCACCCGGTAAACAACCCACGAACCCATCAGGTGATGTCTAACTTGGCAGAGAAGTCCTCCCCTTCCCCTATTTCCCTCCCTCCATGAAACACCACAGCCGCTGTGCCAGGGATCCTCATATTTCAGGGGTGAGGTGCTCGTACTGGTGAATGAGTCTGTGACCACTTTCCCCTCCACAAAGTGGCACAAAGTGCATTTATTTTTACAATGAAAATTTGCCTATGAATCTCATAAGGCCCTTCCCTTACCTGGAGATGATTTGGGGTGTTGCAAACCAGGTTTGGGGAAGCCCTTCTATGGACCAGTTTTGTCTCCAAGTCTGCCCCATAGAAACCATCGGAAGTCTCCAGTATCCCTGGGCTCCAGTTTGTTTCTGCCGCTATTCCCAACAGAGATTTGGGGGCAAGGATAGCTCTTTCCTAGTTCTCTGCTCTCAACTCTGCCCCACCCCCTTTCAGTGACAGAGTTGGAGTTCCAAGCCCACGTGGTGAACAAGATTGTAAGTGTAAAGAGAGAATATGTAGTTCATGACTTGAACACCCAAGTCCCACCCCAGTGGCTGGTGCCCTGCTTCCAGGTGATGGTGAGTCTAGTTGGGAAGAGGCCGACAGGGCAGATGGAGGCAGCAGGTCGGGGATACAGAGCCAGAGACGTGACACCGTCCCCCCAGAAAGCCTGACTTTTCCCCTTCCAGTTGAGCCTGAAGAACACAGCACTAAAGTCCATCATAGCTCTGTTGGTACCTGGGGAGGCGCTGCTATTGGCTGACTGTGTGGGGGACTGCTGCCCCTCCGGACCACAGAGCGCATTGCCTACAAGGTGACACTACTGCTGGGCTACCTCGTCTTCCATTCCTCCCTGGTGCAGGCCCTGCCCAGCTCCTCTTCCTGCAACCCGCTGCTCAGTAAGCCTTGCTCCCTCACCTGGCCCACTTCATTCCTCCCACACCTGCTCAGCTCCTTGGCCCCTGACCATCCTCACCACTCTCCCCCTGCAGTTTACTACTTCACCATCCTGCTGCTGCTCCTCTTCCTCAGCACCATAGAGACTGTGCTGTTGGCAGGGCTGCTAGCCCGGGACAGCCTTGAGGCCAAGAATAGTACCAGCCCTGCCCTGAGAGGGGGACAGCAAGATCACGAGAACTTGGGGCCTAATCCTGAAGGTGGGCAGGGGCTGAGGCCTCTTACTGGTGGGGAATGAGGCCCGGGAGCAGGTTTGGCAGGGGCAGAGCTGGCAGGCTGCACACCAAGGGCTGGGGCTGGGACTCAGGAGGCGCTAGGCATGACTAAAGGGTCCCTGCATTCATTCTGCTGGCTCTACTGTCCCTGGGTCCACCACAGCCTCCCTTGGAAGAAGCAGGGAGCAAGTTTAGCCTCCCTAAGGGCCCAAGTGACCTGAACCCCCACCCACAAGATAACCCATGCCTTGCAGAGCCTCTTTAAGAGGGTGTTTCTTCAACTGGAGATGGCCTAGAATGGGCCAGCCCCATATTTTCATTAGTTGAGAATCTAAGGAAGGGAGAAATATAGACTGCCAGCCCCTAGGGTTCCCCCTTTTGCTGGGCATGCTCGGGAGCCCTGAAGAACAGCTCCTTTCCCCGCATCTCCCCTCACAGAAGCCCCCAGAAGAGCGAAGGGGTCAAGGAGCAGCTGGGCTGAGGCTGCTGACCACATCTTCTTCCTCATGTACGTGGCGGGGGTGGTGTGCAGCCAGTTCATCTTCGCTGGAATCTGGATGTGGGCAACGTGCAAATCTGAACCTGCCCCTGGCAGGGCTGCTCCCAGGCTGCAGCCCACGCCATGACGGGGCAGGGCAGCCCACATTTCTGGGCTGAAGGGGGATTTCTCTGTCCCCAGCTCCGAGCGAGGCTGGAGATAGGGTTGTTCTGCCCCCCACTCCTGGTCCACCGGAGGCACCTGTGGGCACAAGTCTCTGCCTTCTTTCCCTTCTTTCCTGTTTCAGAAGCCATCAGGTGGCCCCTGCAGGCGGTGGTCAAGGTCACAAAACCTAAGGTGTGAAGGGACCCCTGTGTTCTGAGAGAGTGTTGGCTTGGAGGGGAACATGGGCTGCAGGAAGAAGCAGAAACCAGGACTAGAGGGCTCAGGTACAAGGCTCCTGGCTGGGCAGTGAAGAAAGGTCTCTTTCTAAAAGACTGCAAACTCACCCGACCCCAAGGCAAGTTAACACTGGTTTATCTGTCCAATAACATGGTTAGTCTGGTGAAGCAGGCGGAGATAGTAGCAGGCTCAGGCGGAGGTGTCGAAAAGGCGCTCGATCATGTCTCCCACCTGCTCCACGCGGTACTTGATGTACTTCTCAGGGTTCTTGGTGAAGGGCACGCTGCCGTACCTGAGCAGGCACTGTGGTCAGGGGGAGGGGAGAGGCCTATCCCTTCCCTGGCTCCACCTGCTGGTTAAGGCTCTCCTGATAGGGTCTCAGAAATGGCATGCAGTGGCCCTGAGTGATGGCCCTGTCTGGCCCCACACCAAAGCCCAGGGCACTGGATCTTCCCTCTAGATCCACCACACCCTCCTTTTTTACTGGAAGAAGAGAAAAGCAAAGAGACTGAGCTGGGGAGTGGCCGGGGGAGGGGTGGGGGGGGGCGG